>NC_084626.1:35828903-35849819 GCF_033978795.1 Nerophis ophidion
TGATTGGTGGCTACTAGAAATCCTGGGGCCCCAGGCAACTACCTGTTTTGCCAAATGATAGCATGCCCCATGTATAGGTCTTAACATCTCTCTCGACCGAGTCTGTAGGTTCTATTTGCAAAATTAAATAGCTCAGATGGTCAGACAGCCATGTGTTTGGAAAAAGTTTAGATTAAGGCATGACATTTGTAAGGGGGAAAGACGGTAATTAGGTTTGTGCAATATAGACAATATAAATGATATGAATTTGACCGACGATAGAGCTTTTATTACTATGGTCATATTGTGATAATGCAAGTCGGTGACTCATTCTAGCTGTGTCCTGCAAATTTGCCAGCGACAAGTGAACAAAGGTGTCCTCAACGCCATTTAGCGTCCTCGCTAACGGCTATCATGCCTCCATAACGCAGCTTCTAAATCACTATTTCTAGCCTGCGTAGCAGCAAATAAACTACAGTAAGTTTCTTACATGTACCATTATCACTGGAGGAAAATTAATAGCTAAACATGCTTCATTACACACCATAGGATTATTTAACAAAAGCATACCAGACTGCCAAGCTAGAAGTCTTGTTAATGTTAACAGGGGTTGGCGGATCAATACAAATATCGACAGTAACAATACCAAGTATAAATCGAAAAACATGATCGATACTAGACCAATATTTTCTATTATCACAAAATAGTTTTTTCAGTTTTGTTATCATTTACATACTGAGGAAATAAGAGCCATTAATATATTTTTTTCTTATGTTTAATTATTTTGCGTTTTTGATTGTATTATTAATGTCAAATGTTGAATGTCAATAGATATTGTTACATCACCATCTTGTGTTTTTGTCTGACTACAATTGTGATAAAAAATTTACTTATTCACTGATCAGCATTGGTATGACCAATACTGCCACTGTAACTACATCGTATTGGATCGATACCCCAATTTGTAGTATTGTCCAAAATGAATCAAGTAAAACAACAGCAAAGTAAACCATGTTACAACAAAAAGTAACCAGCTATTAACATTAAATTAGCAAGTAGAGTAATAATAGTTTTGAGAAAAAAAATACAACTGGAAATTACGTAACATGTAGATGCAAACGTTAGCACAGGGGTAGGGAACCTATGGCTTGGGAGCCAGATGTGGCTCTTTTGATGACTGCATCTGGCTCTCGGATAACTCTGAGCTGACATTGCTTAACACGATAAATAATGTGTTAAAAATAATGTTCAAAATATAAAACATTCTCATGCATTTTTAAGCCATCCATCCGTTTCTACCGCACCTGTTCAAGAAGTTGCGTTAATGAGTTGAGTTGAGTTGAGTTTGAGTTTATTTCGAACATGCAAGCACACAACATGATACATCACAATTTCCAGTTTCTCTTTTCAACATGTTCGAAAAGGAGTAGGAAGAAGCAGAGCTTATTTAATCCTACCCCTTTTCTTTACATAACAATTGCTAAAACTTTTGTTCACTTCCTGTTCTCAATGTATTCACAATGTATACTCCATAAGTAATAAGTAATCACAATGCGTGGGTTCCCTCCGGGTACTCCGGCTTCCTCCCACTTCCAAAGATATGCACCTGGGGATAGGTTGATTGGCAACACTAAATTGGCCCTAGTGTGTGAATGTGAGTGTGAATGTTGTCTGTCTATCTGTGTTGGCCCTGCGATGAGGTGGCGACTTGTCCAGGGTGTACCCCGCCTTCCGCCCGATTGTAGCTGAGATAGGCGCCAGCGCCCCCCGCGACCCCGAAAGGGAATAAGCGGTAGAAAATGGATGGATGGATGGAATACAAATAAATAAAAAAATAAATAATTGGTGAAGTAAGTTTTATTCCATTCGATGAGATAAGTCAGATTATTTTGAGAATGAATGGGTGAGTAAAATCAGAATGTTTTTCATGGTTCTTCATTTTTGTACTTTGTAAACACTTCCAGTTTGAAGAGTTTCTTGAAGTGGATCATATTAGTACATTGTTTGATTGCTTTGCTTAATCCATTCCATAATTTAATTCCACATACTGATATACTGAAGGTCTTAAGTGTTGTACGTGCATACAAATGTTTTAAATTACATTTTTCTCTAAGATTATATTTCTTTTCTTTTGTTGAGAAGAATTGTTGTATATTCTTGGGAAGCAGGTTATAGTTTGCTTTGTGTATAATCTTAGCTTTTTGCAATTCCACTATGTCGTGGAATTTCAGTATCTTTGATTCAATAAATAAAGGGTTTGTATGTTCTCCATACCCAACATTATGTATTATTCTAACTGATCTTTTTTGTAACACTGTTAGTGAATGAAGTGTTCTTTTGTAATTATTTCCCCATATTTCTACACAGTAACTCAGATATGGTAACACTGGTGAGCAGTAGAGAATATAAAGTCATTTTTGGTCTAGAACATATTTGGCTTCATTCAATATTGATGTTTTTCTTGCAACTTTATGTTGTATATTTTTTACATGAGATTTCCAGTTCAATTTATCATCAATCATTATACCTAGAATGGTAAGATGTTATTTATTTATTATTGGTTAGTGTGGGGCTTGCCCTTCTGGGGGTTCTTCAGACCACCAAGCACCGACACGAGAGCCTGTTTTAGGGTTACAATATTGGTTTTTTTTCAATAAGTCCCTCAGTTGCTTTCCAGCAATTGTATTTTTGTCTTTCATTTTCGCTCGCGCTCTGGCTCCAGCCCCAGCCCCAACCCCGTCTCTCCTCCTGGCTGCTGCTTATAACAGAGTGACAGGTGATTAGGTGGGCCGTCTACGCACCTGACGCTGATTTAGAGGCCGGTCCTGGCACACCCCAGTTCACTGCAGGCCCACAGGCCACGCCCCCGCCACAGTTAGCTTCGGAATAACAATGTTATTACAAAGAATAAGAGACCTATTATACTCTACAAATGTTGGTCTTACTTAAAAATGCACGCGTTTAGTTGTGTTCAGTGTTAAAAAAAATATTATATGGCTCTTACGGAAATACATTTTAAAATATTTGGCTCTCTCAGCAAAAAAGGTTCCCGACCCCTGCGTTAGCAGCTAAATAAGGAGAATTTGTAACCTGTTATGAAATGGTTTTGCAGTATCATCATTTATATATGGCAAATATAATATATTGTGGTATATATAGAGTAGAATAGAATAGAATGGACTTCATTGTCATTATATTTGTATATAACGAGATTAAAGACTCCAACTTAAGGTGCAGTAGTGGGAACAAATATGGGGTGAAATAAATAACACAAGAGGTAAATAAAGGAAAAAACTAACAATTGAAATAAACAGACAGCTATCCAATAAAAAATAATAAGCAATCCTGTACAACATACAAAACACTATAGAAATACAAAATACTGTACAATATACAGAACAAGACAAGAGTACCGAAGTAATAAATAACAATCAGTGTCGGACGTATTGCACTCGAAGGGTAGTATTGCACAGTAGGGTATTAGGGTATGATATTGTATAGGGCTGAATTATTATTATTATAAGTTAGAGTTCAACATGGTGACAGCTTTGGGAAATAATCTTTTCTCTGAGCCTGTTTGTTCTGGCTCTGATGCACCTGTAGCGCCTGCCTGATGGTAGCAAGTCAAACAGGTGGAAGCCAGGGTGTGTGCTGTCCTTGGTAATGTTTTTTGCTCTGTTGAGGCAACGGGAGTTGTGTAAATCCTTCAGGGAGGGCAGGGGACAGCCGATGATTTTTTGTGCAGACTTTATGACCCTCTGAATCGCCTGTTTGTCTGCTTCAGTGCAGCTGGCGTACCACACTGTTATGCAGTACGTCAGCAGGCTTTCGACAGCCGAACGGTAGAAGGTCACCATCAGCTGTCTCTCGCTATTGCTGGAGGTTGCAATATCTATCGCAATATAGATTTTAGGACATATCGTTCATCCCTAAACGTAACGTGTCTTGTATTCATGTTAACATTAAAACTAGCTATTGATAGCTTTCCTCGCCAGGAAAAAAACAATGACAGTAATCTGTGAGTTTATTGAATTTATCATTTTACCACAATTTGAATTTGAAATGGAAAGGATTGGAGGTTTTATCATGGTTTATCATTACTACCGCTCAGTAAATGTTACATCCTTAAAGGGGAACATTATCACCAGACCTATGTAAGCGTCAATATATACCTTGATGTTGCAGAAAAAAAGACCATATATTTTTTCAAACAATTTCCGAACTCTAAATGGGTGAATTTTGGCGAATTAAACGCCTTTCTGTTTTGCCCTCTTAAAGCGATGACGTCAGTACGTGACGCTGCCTAGGTAAGAAAGCCGCCATTTTCATTTTCTCAAACACATTACAAACACCAGGTTTCAGCTCTGTTAGTTTCCGTTTTTTCGACTATTTTTTGGAACCTTGGAGACATCATGCCTCGTCGGTGTGTTGTCGGAGGGTGTAATAACACTAACAGGGAGGGATTCAAGTTGCACCACTGGCCCGAAGATGCGAAAGTGGCAAGAAATCTGCCGCCAGACCCCCATCGAATGTGCCGGAGTGTCTGTACATTTTACCGGCGATGCTAAGACAGACATGGCACAGAGATGTATGGATAACCTGCAGATGCATTTGCAACGATAAAGTCAACGAAATCACAAAGGTGAGTTTTGTTGATGTTGTTGACTTATGTGTTAATCAGACATATTTGGTCGCGGCGTGACTGCCAGCTAATCCATGCTAACATGCTATTTAGGCTATAGCTGTATGTACATTTGAAACTATATTATGTTTCCTTCCACCCACATTTAATGCGAACATAACACTTACCAATCGACGGATTTAAGTTGCTCCAGTGTCACAAGATGCGAAAGTCCTGATCGTTTGGTCTGCACATTTTACCGGCGATGCTAACGCAGCTATTCGGCCATGCTATGGCTATGAATAGCGTCAATAGCTATTCGCTCAATAGCTTCAGTTTCTTCTTCAATACTTTCATACTACAACCATCCGTTTCAATACATGCGTAATCTGTTGAATCGCTTAAGCCACTGAAATCCGAGTCTGAATCCGAGCTAATGTCGCTATATCTTGCTGTGCTATTCGCCATTGTTTGTTTACATTGGCAGCACTGTATGACGTCACAGGAAAATGAACAGTGGCTTCGAGAAAGCGAAAATAAGGCACTTCAAAGCTTTTTTTAAGGATATTTCGGGAGCTGTAAAATTTTGAAAAAAACTTCAAAAAATACAACGAGCCACTGGGAACTGATTTTTATTGTTTTTAACCCTTTTGAAATTGTGATAATGTTCCCCTTTAATAAATGCTTACATAATGTTTCTGTATTTCAGTGTGTGATAAGTGATAAATGCAAGGTTCCTGCGACAATAGTCCATTTTTCTGTCCTTTTTGGTCCGTTCTTAGTTAACAAGGATTTCTTTGCATATAACTTTATAATATTTACAATGAAAAGGAAGTGAGGTCTTACATGTTTGAAGGCGTGATGAGGTACAGAAGCAGCACCAGTTTCCTCCAAATAATCATCCCAGTTGAAGTCGGACACATCCTGAGCAGAGTCTCCGTCTGGAAGAGAAAAACACACATTTTCCTTTTATAACTTGCTTTCAAAAATATGACCGTGCTGTTAACACAGACAAAAGCAATCCTACCAGACTCCAGCGACTCCTGGCTCATGCTGGTATCCTCTCACAGCCACCAAGATTTGGAGCTATGGAGTAGAATAGAGGAGGATTACCATCCATCACATGTAAATGAACGAGGTATGGTCCAAAAACACAATTCGTAAATCTGCTCCATCTGAATCCTGCAATTGTTTTCATGTGATAAGCATATTTAATTAACTAGCAACAAGATGTCCCTTGACAATGCCAGGTGCAACCTTAAATAATACGAGGCTTTGATAACAAAGCCTTCAAAACACAAACGTACTTACTAACTCTTATGCTCGATAGTAGTAATAAAATGACAGGACAAGGTATACAAAATGGCAATGTAGTGACGGGGATGGGTCCCGATTCACGAAAAATAAAACGGTGCCATATCTCTATATTTCTGTTACAAGTGAAGTCACGTCCAGTTGCAGACTGACTTGGCAGGCGAAAAAGCACTCAAGCAGCACTCAGAATAGATGCACTCGGACTGCCTCTGTGTAATGTTGCAATTTCCCATGCCAACAAAGCTAGTATGCCTGATAGAAAACACTCAAACGTACAATTTAGTAATATTATGGTTGAAAACAATACTGTTAGCCCTAAAAGACTTTGAAATATTAAAAAAAAAGTTCGAATCTGAATGAAGAACTATCGTTTTTTTTATTTTGAGCATCGAGTTTTTACAACATTCGAAGGTGCTCTAAATTAAACTGACAAAAACAAAAACGCAGAAGAACAACTGTGGACTGGGTAAGTTCTCTGCGAACGAACGACTGGCTTCCAGTGTGACTGTGTAAGTAGGAAAGCTTACATTTGGCGGTCAACTTAAAAAAAAAAATATATATATATATATATTAAAAACAATGTCGACACCTAACCCGATTGAAGCATTGGGGCAGCTGTTGGCGGAAGTATCTACTGCAAATCACCGGCAGATGGAGGCGATGCAAAACCAAATCGCGCAACAAAATCAAATCCTGCGAGCCATGACAGAGAGGTCCGGAGCAGGAACACCCACAACAGCGAGGCCATCTCTAGCGACTGTGGGGATGCACAGAATGGCGGAGACAGAAGATCCACAATCATTTATGGATATGTTCGAAGCCACGGCGGGCGCATGCGCATGGCCGGAGGAGGAATGGGCAGTGCGTCTGCTGCCGCTGCTGGTGGGAGAGGCGCAACGAGCGGCACTCAGCCTACCACCAGATTCCCGGGTAAGGTACCGGGACTTGAGGCGCGCAGTGCTGGACCGGACGGGAGGATCAAAAGAGGATCACAGGCGCCGATTCCGGGCAACGCGACTTGGCCCGGAGGAGCGGCCTTTCGCCCTGGGACAGCAACTCAGCGACACGGCGAACAGATGGCTGCAACCCGGGCGAGTCGAGGAAGTGATGGAACAAATCATTCTCGAGCAGTTCATGGAAGCGATCCCGGCACGGACCTCATCGTGGGTCCGGTATCACCGCCCACAAGACCTGGCCGCGGCGGTGGCCCTAGCAGAAGATCATTTGGCAGTGCACCGGAAGGAGGAAAAGGCAGCGGAGGCGGTGGAGCGCCCAGTTCCAGCGCCGCGCAAGATGCGCGCGCAGCCAGCTGATGAGAATCAGCAATGGACTAGATTTAAAAATGCTCAAACTGTTTTTTCTCCTCCCCAGAACCCGGCCGTTACGGACGCTGTGTCTCCCCCGCAAATGGCTCCTCGGATGCCTGGGCAGGTGTGCTGGAGGTGTGGACGGCTTGGACACCTGCAGCGGGAATGTCCTAGCATGGAGGTGGGTCATGTGATCCGGGTCGTCGACCCTGCGGCGCCCTCCCCCGGGCCAGGAGAGACGTACTACGTACCGGTAAGGATACAAGGGAGTACACACCGGGCGATGGTGGATTCGGGCTGCGAGCAGTCCATGATCCACCAGAATCTGGTTCGACCCGGGGCGCTGAGAATGGGTACACGGGTGCGGGTTAAATAGATAGTACTTTATTGATTCCTTCAGGAGAGTTCCTTCAGGAAAATTAAAAATGTGTGCATTGGGATGTTCACGAGTACCCTATTGTGCCGGTGGAAATTTTTTTTAAGGGAAAAAAACATAGTGTTAAGGTGGCTGTAAGTTCGCGCCTGGCGCACCCCTTAATCTTGGAAATCAATTGGTCGGGATTTAATGGGTTAATAGAGCAGTGCGCAGGGGTGCGTTCACGACCGGTAGGGAAAGGGAATATCCGCGCTGTTCTCATCGGCGATGCGAGATCATCCGACGCTGCTGGGGGGGAGGGGGAAGGGGAGACGGCGGAGGCTTCTCAGGAAGTTTCCCCGGCTCCCCAATGGCACCCCATGGATGATTTTCCACTTGAGCAGTCTCGAGATGAGACTCTGCGCGCGACCTGGGACCAAGTGATTTCAATTAATGTACAGCTGGTTCGCCCGGGAATAGCGCGGGATTTCCCTCACTTTGCATTGATTAGGGACAGATTATACAGAGTGAGTCGTGACACTCAGACAGGGGAGGAAATCACCCAGTTGTTGGTGCCAAAAAACCTTCGGGAAATGATTTTCCAGGCGGGACATTTTAATCCCATGGCCGGCCACATGGGGTATGATAAGACACTTAATCGGGATATCGCTTTGCACTAGTCCTGGTGGATTACGCAACACGCTATTCCGAAGCAGTACCACTGCGTTCCATCTCTGCAAAGAGTGTAGCACAGGCACTGTTTCAAGTTATCTCCCGAGTTGGAATCCCGAAAGAGATTTTAACTGACCAGGGCACGTCTTTTATGTCACGCACATTAAAGGAGCTGTACGGATTATTGGGGATCAAATCTATTCGGACCAGCGTTTACCACCCCCAGACAGATAGGCTGGTACAACGGATGAATAGAACTTTGAAATCCATGATCCGGAAATTCGTACACGAGGACAAACCAAATTGGCATAAATGGTTGGATCCCCTATTGTTTGCAGTGCGGGAGGTTCCTCAGGCCTCCACGGGGTTTTCCCCGTTTGAACTGTTATTCGGCAGGAAGCCGCGAGGGGTACTGGACCTAGTTAAGGAAAGCTGGGAGGAAGGTCCAAGTCCCAGTAAAAACGAAATTCAGTACGTCATGGACTTGAGAGCAAAACTCCACACATTGGGACACTTATCACGGGAGAATTTGCTCCAAGCCCAAGAACGTCAGCAACGCCTGTATAACAAGGGGACGCAACTCAGACAATTTTCACAGGGAGAGAAAGTACTTGTATTACTCCCAAAATCCAGCTCTAAATTACTCGCCAAGTGGCAAGGACCCTTCGTGGTCACACGACGAGTGGGTGACGTGGATTATGAGGTCCGGCGGTCTGACAGGGGCGGGGCAACCCAAATCTACCACCTCAACCTATTAAAAGGGTGGAGGGAAGCAGAGCCCGTCTCCATGGTGACGGCGATAGCGGAGAACGAGGAACTGGGGCCGGAGGTTCCCCCCCTCCCACCGGTCCTCCCTTCTCCGCTGTGATGATAATCTGACTCCGTCACAAAAAGCAGATGTGGTTAATTTACAGCAACATTTTGCTGACGTGTTCTCCCCCCTGCCAGGCCGCACGAACCTCACCCAACATCACATAGAGACCAACACAGGCGTGACGGTGAGGTTTCGGCCCTATAGGCTACCCGAACACAAGCGCAAAGTAGTTCGGGAGGAATTAAAAGCCATGCTGGAACTGGGGGTAATAGAAGAGTCACACAGTGCATGGTGCAGTCCCATAGTTCTCGTAGGGAAGAAAGATGGGTCGGTGCGATTCTGTGTGGACTACCGCAAGGTAAATGATGTGTCGCGCTTTGATGCCTACCCGATGCCCCGGGTTGACGAGCTCCTAGACCGGTGGGGCACTGCTCATTTTTTTACGACACTGGATTTAACTAAGGGTTACTGGCAGATTCCCTTGTCTCCAGAGTCTAAGGAAAAAACGGCATTCTCCACTCCGGAAGGTTTATACCAATTCGTGACCCTTCCGTTCGGCTTGTTCGGTGCGCCCGCCACTTTTCAGAGACTCATGGACTGGGTGCTGCGTCCTCACGCTGCATATGCTGCCGCCTATCTGGATGATGTCATCATCCAGGGGAACAACTGGGCGGAGCATATGTAGAGGGTGGGGGCGGTACTCGAGTCCCTGAGGCGGGCGGGGCTCACCGCCAACCCGGCGAAGTGCGCGGTTTGCCGGAGGGAGGTACAGTATCTGGGGTACCACTTGGGGGAAGGTCAGGTGCGGCCTCAGATAGACAAAACCGCGGCAGTTGCGGCCTGCCCGAACCCGAAGACGAAAAAAGAGGTGAGGCAGTTTTTGGGGCTGGTGGGCTACTACCGGAGGTTCGTCCCCCGGTTTACGGACCTGACCAGCGCACTAACTGACCTCACCCGGAAGGGTGCTCCAGATCTGGTCCAGTGGACGGAGCAGTACCAGCAGGCATTTGAGAAGGTGAGGAAAGCACTTTGCGAGGAGCCAGTACTGCACATGCCTGATTTTTCCCTCCCATTTTGTTTACAGGCGGACGCGTCGGGCAGAGGGCTGGGAGCTGTTTTATCCCAGCAGAAAGAGGGTATCGACCACCCCATCCTATATATCAGCAGAAAGCTGTCAGAACGAGAAAGCCGGTACAGCACGGTCGAGAGGGAGTACCTGGCTATCCGATGGGCGGTCGGTGCCCTCCGGTACTACCTGGTGGGACGCCCGTTCAGCCTCTGCTCGGACCACAAACCTCTCCAGTGGCTCCACCGCATGAAAGATGCCAACGCGCGGATCACCCGTTGGTATCTTGCTTTACAACCCTACCATTTCAGAGTGATCCATAGGCCGGGAGCGCAGATGGTCGTGGCGGACTTTCTCTCCCGCTCTCAGGCGCGGGGGGGGAGTGTGTGCGGCCGGACGATGTCCCGGCCTAAGTCTGGCGGTGGAGGTATGTAGGGGAGGATTGTGATCAGTGCACTGTTGGAGTGAAGGACAGCGACCCCGTCTGGGTGACTGGAGACAGCACACCCTCAGACGGGGGCGTGGCATGTGCTGGCTGAGAGACACAGCTGTCAGATGATTAGTCGCGCAGGTGGTACGTGTTAGAGTAATCATCTGTTGTCCTTAACAGTGAGCGGCCGGGCGCAAGGAGTTTGATTGAGACCGGGGAGACGGAAGCAGAGACTGGTGAACAGAAAGCAGAGCGACTGAAAAGTCGATGCATTGTGGATGTGTGAGCAATCGGAAGAATAAATCTCCTGTCAAACCCGAACGACTGGCTTCCAGTGTGACTCTGTGAGTAGGAAAGCTTACAATAGTCATTCAGCATTTACATTTAAGTTGCCCTTTAACAAATAATACAAAAATATGTACTTACACACATGCACTTTTTTGTAAATAGATAAACATGCATACCTTCTAAATACAACATTTAACCAAACAAACATAAATTTCTAGTTCACATAACTTTTTAAAATACATTGTGACATGTTCTTTTTTAAATTAAATACTGAGTCACACATTTTTATTTCTTTACCAACAGAATTCCACAAATCAACACCGAGAACAGATAAACATCTACGTTTAACAGCTAATCTTGCTTTTGGTAAAATCAACTTAGATTCATCTCTTAGATCGTATTTGCTGGTCTGTAGAGAGAAGTATTTTTGAATTCCTTCTGGAAGAGTATTTATTTTTGCTTTGAACATTATCTGTGTTATTTTATAATAAACAATATCTTGAAATTTCAAAAGTTTTGATTTAACAATTAATGAATGGGTATGGTCATAATATCCTGCTTTGTTTATTAGCCGTACAGCTTTTTTTTTGCAGCAAAACAATATCATTAATTATGGTTTGAAAAGTGGTTCCCCAGAGTTCTACACAGTATGTCATGTATGGAAGTATCAAAGTATAATATATATTGTTAACAAAGAATTATAATTAAGTAATTCTTTAGTTTTATACAAAACACCAAGTGTTTTTGATATTTTTTATAAGTCGTTCAACAGTCTCCGCTGTCGTATTTTACGCTTCATAATGCGCCACACATTTTCGATGGGAGACAGGTCTTGACTGCAGGAGGGCCAGGAAAATACCTGCACTCTTTTTTTACGAAGCCACGCTGTTGTAACACGTGCTGAATGTGGCTTGGCATTGTCTTGCTGAAATAAGCAGGGGCGTCCATGAAAAAGACAGCGCTTAGATGGCAGTAAATGTTGTTCCAAAACCTGTATGTACCATTCAGCCTTAATGGTGCCTTCACAGATGTGTAAGTTACCCATGCCTTGGGCATTAATACACCCCCATACCATCACAGACGCTGGCTTTTGAACTTTGCGTCGATAACAGTCTATATGGTTCACTTCCCCTTTGGTCCGGATGACACGATGTTGAGTATTTTCAAAAACAATTTGAAATGTGGACTCGTCAGACCACAACACACTTTTCCAATTTGCATCAGTCCATCTTATATGATCTCGGGCCCAGAGAAGCCGGCGGCGTTTCTGGATGTTGTTCATGAATGGCTTTCGCTTTGCATAGTAGAGCTTTAACTTACACTTACAGATGTAGCGACAAACTGTATTTAGTGACAGTGTTTTTCTGAAGTGTTCCTGAGCCCATGTGGTGATATCCTTTAGAGATTGATGTCGGTTTTTGATACAGTGCCGTCTGAGGGATGGAAGGTCACGGTCATTCAATGTTGGTTTCCGGCCATGCCGCTTACGTGGAGTTATTTCTCCATATTCTCTGAACCTTTTGATGATATTATGGACCATAGATGTTGAAATCCCTAAATTTCTTGAAATTGCACTTTCAGAAACGTTGTTCTTAAACTGTTTGACTATTTGCTCACGCAGTTGTGGACAAAGGGGTGTACCTCGCCCCATCCATTCTTGTGAAAGACTGAGCATTTTTTGGGAAGCTGTTTTTATAGCCAATCATGGCACCCACTTGTTCCCAATTAGCCTGCACACCTGTGGGATGTTCCAAATAAGTGTTTTAGGAGCATTCCTCAACTTTATCCGTATTTATCGCCACCTTTCCCAACTTCTTTTTCACGTGTTGCTGGCATTAAATTCTAAAGTTAAAGAATATTTGCAAAATAAAAATGTTTATCAGTTTGAACATCAAATATGTTGTCTTTGTAGTATATTCAACTGAATATGGATTGAAAATGATTTCATAATCATTGTATTCCGTTTATATTTACACCTAACACAATTTCCCGACTCATATGGAAACGGGGTTTGTATAATGGAGTAATTGGCAAAAATAAACGCTTTCTAGCCTCAGTGTGTATTGTAAGAAAAATTGGTGAAATGAACAACAATTTTTCTGCTTGCCATGACCTTCATTTCTTTTTGTAATAAGTCCAGATAATCAACATTGGAATCACACACTTAACAGTCTTGCTTTAATAAAAAAATACAAAAAAAAAAACTATTAAAAAAAATCCAACTTTTTTTCACACAGATTATGGCCACCGCTCTCATGTGTGCTCTATTGGAGCAGCCATGTAAAAAAACTATATTGGCATATCTAAAGTTCCGGGCACTTAATGCGGCCCAGATTTTATACATTTTTAATAGTTATACCCATTAAACAATTATTCGAAGCAACATAGGGTTAAAATCAAAGCTTGAATTACTCAATTTTAATTGATCATTTATGCCAAATTGCAGTTACCATGCAAAACAATGTCCGCATATTTAAAGTTCCCGGCATTCCATGCGATGCAGATTTCCAAATTTTTTATAGCAACAGAATATTTAAATTAATCAATACAACCTTAATTGCAGCGGCCGTGCGGAAACTAAGTGTGCGTATTTAAAGTTCTGGGCACGCCACTCAAATCAATTTTATTAGTTACAATATAGTATAAATCAAAGCTTTTTTCTAATTAAATTCATTCATTTCAATTAATCGTTTCTGGTCTATTAATTGCAGCAGCCATGCGGAAACTAAGTCTACGCATTTTAAGTTCCAGGTGTTTTTATTAGTTACACTAATTAAATTATTAATAAAGGCATCATAATATAAATCAAAGCTTTTTATCTAATTTAATTAATTGATTCAGTTGATTTTGAATAATCGTTACGGCCCTAATCGCAGCGGTCGTACAGAAACAAATACCACTTATATAAAGTTCCAGTCACTCTATCCATATACATTTTTATTAGTTACACCAAGGCAGTGGTTCTCAACCTTTTTTCAGTAATGTACCCTCTTTAACATTTTTTTAATTCAAGTACAGCCTAATCAGAGCAAAGCATTTTTGGCTGAAAAAAAGATAAAGAAGTAAAATACAGCACTATGTCATCAGTTTCTGATTTATTAAAATGTATAAAAGTGCAAAATATTGCTCATTTGTAGTGGTCTTTCTTGAACTATTTGGGAAAAAAGATATAAAAATAACTAGTGATTCAATTCTAAATAAAGATTTCTACACATAGAAGTAATCATCAACTTAAAGTGCCCTCTTTGGGGATTGTAATAGAGATCCATCTGGATTCATCAACTTAATTCTAAACATTTCTTCACAAAAAAAGAAATCTTTAACATCAATATTTATGGAACATGTCCACAAAAAATCTAGCTGTCAACACTGAATATTGCATCGTTGCATTTCTTTTCACAGTTTATGAACTTACATTCATATTTTGTTGAAGTATTATTCAATAAATATATTTATAAAGGATTTTTGAATTGTTGCTATTTTTAGAATATTTTTGAAAAATCTCAAGTACACCTTGGCATACCTTCAAGTACCCCCATTTGAGAACCACTGCACTAAGGGATGTCGAGGTATGAAAATTTCTTATCACGGTTATTGTGACCAAAATTGTCGCGGTTATCATTATTATCGTGGTATTTTTAAATGTGCCCAAAATTTTCTAAAAGTACTTACACTGAAATCTTTTAACCAAGTTTTACTTAAAACACAAACAACACATTCAAAATGATTTCCTTTGTAAAAAGAACCATATTGTAGATAAAATACCTTTTTTGTAGACCTCAAGTCGAAACTGAAACAAAGTAATATGGCAGAAAAAATTAATAAATAAATTAAATAAATGTGGAAATTATGCAAGATAGCACTTAATGGACATAAGAGTTAAAAAATAAATAAGAAATTTGAAAGATGGCACCTGGTGAAGAAGTAACTGCACTTTTTGTTTATATACGGTAAATAAAAAATTGTGTTTATGTATAAGATCTAGTCATAGTCATAGGGCTGCACGATTATGGCCAAAATAATAATTACATTTTTTTTTGTAATCAATAATGAAATCACGATTATTGATTATGTTAGGTAAAACAGAGTTGGAGTGGGGCGTGAATGTGACGCCATCATGTAATTTGTAATGTCTAATAAAACGGCTATAGATAGATTTAGAGACAAATATTTGGATTTTGGTTAATAGTATTAACGTGTCAGCTTTTTCTCATTACATGATGCCTTTATCTCTATTTTTATATTTTGAGAGAGAGTTTTCTTTTTTTTCAAGTTATGTACATTTATATGTATTAAATGTATGTACTTGTACATGCTGTGTCGGGACCGATTCATTAAGAGTTTGAGCTGAAATATGTCATATAGAAATTAACTATCCACAATAAAACATTAACAAAATGCTGTGTCACATGAAAGTTTTTTTTAAGTAATAACTTTGCAATAAAAAA
Source organism: Nerophis ophidion (assembly GCF_033978795.1). Taxonomy (NCBI): domain Eukaryota; kingdom Metazoa; phylum Chordata; class Actinopteri; order Syngnathiformes; family Syngnathidae; genus Nerophis; species Nerophis ophidion. The sequence continues at coordinate 35,844,198 of NC_084626.1, forward strand.
AAGTATGGTGTTAACTTTTTGATATCAATATAAAAAACATAGCAGTTTGACTAATGAAAATAAAGTGTAACAGACAAGCTTTGTTCTTCTTTAAGATCATGTGTTTCAGCACAACAGTTTGGCCGACAAAAAGAAACACGAGTGATGCCTCTCACATCGAATACACAATCTTCACAGCCTGCGTTCAATTCGATGAGATGACAAAACATTTTTAGCTAATAATGATGTAATTTGAACACTGATAAAAGTTGCACTTAAATAAAGGATGAGTGAGCATACCAGTAAACAAACTAAAGACTTTATAAACAAGTCCCGACACATCGCCTGCTGCATGTTTCCCCACGTCATTAACTCTCAGTCACAGCAGCTGATGTACGCAGTATTTAGAAAATAAAAGCAACATCAAATAGTTTTCTCCGTCGCTGCATACTTTAAGTGTGGGACAAATGCGTCTTTCTCCAATATAGTCCACACTTGTCGTCATTTAATAGCAGCAATTCACTCTTAAACCATACTTGCCAACCCTCCCGGATTTTCCGGGAGACTCCCGAAATTTAGCGCCTCTCCCGAGAACCTCCCAGAAAAATTTTTCTCCCGAAAATCTCCCGGAATTCAGCCAGAGCTGGAGGCCACGCCCCCTCCAGCTCCATGCGGACATGAGTGGGGACAGCCTGTTTTCATGTACGCTTTCCTGTTATATAAACAGCTTGCCTGCCCAATCACATTACGACATCTATGGTTTTTAATAAAAAAACTGCACACACAAAGAGACGAAGCAGAAAAACGAGGAAGTTACAGCCATGGCGACGCCGTCTGTAATAGAGTGATTCTATGTTGTCTGTTGCCATTTCCTGGTGAATGTTGGCTATAGCGTTATGGGGTTGCTTTTTGATTGGCCAACGATTTACGTGGTGTTGTTTACCTGACGGCAAGTGACTCTCGCCAGTACGCAAATGGCAGAACAAATGTTACTCAAATAGTGAAAGGTAAGTGTTGTTGTTTTTTTTTGTAACCAGCAAGCACAGTACAGTTAGTAGAACAACTGTGTTTTTATTACTGTGTATTTGATAGGTGCCGTCTCAAATTCAACTATTTCTTTTAGTTATATATATATAATAAAATAAATATATACAGCTAAAATTCACTGAAAGTCAAGTATTTCATACATGCATATATATACATATACATATATATATATATATATATATATATATATATATATATATATAAATATATGAAATACTAGAGTTGGTGAATTATACGCCTCCCTCTTAACCACGCCCCCGCCCCACCCCTCCCACGGCCCTCCCACACCTCCCGAAATCGGAGGTCTCAAGGTTGGCAAGTATGTCTTAAACGCGCGACCCCACGGAAATGAAGCGAGGGAAAATAAAGTTCAACCAAGCGCTCGATTCTGTTAACTCCGAGGGGAAATCTCCGTAGTAAAGTCTGTATAGTTGTCTTTCGCCATGTCTCTTCAAGCCGAACGACGCATGTACTTGCCCTGACTCTGTATCCAGGAAGTAAGCAGAGTTGCCTAAATGCATTAATAAATGACTTTTTTTTGGTGATAAAAGAGGTAAACAGTATTACTAACCCTCTGGAATTTTATCGCGGTCTATCATTACACCGTTTATCGTTACATCCATAGTTACACTGATAAACGATTAATCAAAGCAACTTATCATAAAGCCAAGCTTTTTTCTAATTGATTTAATTAATTTTGTTTAATTGTCACGGCCCTAATTGCAGTGGCCCTGCAGAAACTAAGTCCTGGTATTTAAAGTTTTGGTAACACTTTGGTATGGGGAACATATTCTAAGTAACAAAGACTCAATTAAGAGTTTTTTGGACACTACGGGAGCATATTGTAAGTAACAAAGACTTGATTCAGAGTTGTTTGGTTAGGGTTAGGCTTAGAAGGTTAGGGTTAAGGTTAGGGTTGTTGTATAACAAGGCCATGCAAAATAAGGCATTAATAAGTACTTAATAATGACTGATTAGGAGCAAATATGTTACTAATTTGTTAAGAAGCAACTAATCAATGGTCAATATGTTCCCCATACTAAAGTGTTACCAAGGTTTTGGGCACAGCTTTTTTAAAATCGAATTTATCAATGTAATCGTTGGAGCCCTACCACACGGTTTACTTTTAAAATTGAGTTTGAAGACTGAATCCGCTTAGAAACACAAAGAAGGGGCTTTGACACGTCAAAGTGACCTGCAGCACACGTGAAATGAAATGAATTCAGGGAGAATGAATAAGGGGAGCGTCTGCGGGACCACAACGGCGAGCAGGATGATGCTCTGTCAAAGCAGCTCCATTCAGACAGCCTGTCAGCCTCGTCTTTTGTCACCCGGGACGTCTCTATTAAAACCGGGGCCGACATCACACACCACCCCCTCCTGGCCATAGCGACCCCGGTGCTCCGGCAGGATCTGCGCCGCCTTTCACCCACGACCCTTGGCTCTGTCTTTCCACCCCCCCGCCAACATATACATACACAGCAGAGGATCTTATTGTCCCCGGGGTCGCACTCACGTAAGCGGAGCAAAAAAGAGCAGCAAGAAGAACCAAAGTTGACGGGCTCCATTCTTTCATATAATGCTGATCTCATTAATGGACGCATCTCTATATGCTTTCACTGGGGTTTAGCAATCCTCCGAATAACATTACACTATCTCCCGTCATAGACTTTTAAAGGGGAACATTATCATAATTTCAGAAGGGTTAAAACCAATAAAAATCAGTTCCCAGTGGCTTATTTTATTTTTTGAAGTTTTTTTCAAAATTTTACCCATCATGGAATATCCTGAAAAAAGGCTTTAAAGTGCCTGATTTTCGCTATCTGTAAATCCACCCGTCCATTTTCCTTTGACGTCACATAGTGATGCCATTACAAACAAACATGGCGGATAGCACAGCTAGATATAGCGACAATAGCTCGGATTCAGACTCAGATTTCAGCGGTTTAAGCGATTCAACAGATTACGCATGTATTGAAAAGGATGGTTGGAGTGTGGAGGCAGATAGCGAAAACAAAATGGAAGAAATAACTGAAGCTATTGAGCGAATAGCTATTGAAGATATTTGGCGATCGCCTTCTAACCAACGATTGCATCTTTTGACCACTGGATCAACTTAAATCTGTCTATTGGTAAGTGTTTGTTTGGCATTAAATGTGGGTGGAGGGAAAGGCTGGATGCAAATATAGCTACAAATGTACATACAGCTAGCCTAAATAACATGTTAGCATCGATTAGCTGGCAGTCATGCCGTGACCAAGTATGTCTGATTAGCACATAAGTCAATAACATCAACAAAACTCACCTTTGTGATTTCGTTGACTTTATCGTTGGAAATGCATCTGCTTTGAGTTTCGCAAGATATCCACACATTCTTGCCATTTCTGCCATGCTAGCATCGATTAGCATGCCGTGCTAATCGATGCACACTCCACGTAAGACAACTTGAATCCGTCCCTGATCGTGTTGTTACACCCTCCGACAACACACCGACGAGGCATGATTAGGGTTGGTTATCAAGTATCGATTGGAACCGGGACTAACTTTCCGATTCTCCCGGAATCGTTCAAAAGTTTAAATTTCGATTCCTAGTTTCGATACCCAGTCCACCGACCGGAAAAAAAGAATAAGTCCTCCGACCGGAAGAAGAAGCCGCTGAACACCAACGAAGAAGCGCCCACCGCCGGACGTGTTAGCATAGCCAAGCCTATGTAGCCGAGCGAGTCAGTCAAACACGGATAGTGGGCGTCGGCAGTCGAAAGTGTGGCTTTATTTTACTAAAAAAAAAAGAAATATCGGCGAAATGTAACACAGGCGACAGGACTGTTTCGTGCTTAGGAGGGTGCACGTCGAACATGATGAAGCACCTCCGAGTTCATGGAGTACAAATAAATGCGCGTCCCATTTTCGACGCGCTGCGCCGACCGCCCTCCTCTGCCTCTTCCTCTGGCTCCAGCTCCGACGCCCAGCCTGGCACCTCGGTGACTGCACTGCAGTCCGAATCCGGTAAGTAAAACAATATATATGCAATAAATAATGTGTTTTGCGCCAATGTTAAGGCAGCTAAAAAATTAGTCCGCGTATTTTTTCATAGACAATTTACAACCTGCTAGCCAGGCTCCGCGATGTGCTCAGCGTACTCCGTTCACCGTAGCGGCAATGGGGAAGATGTTGGTGCCACAGAAAGTTCACTGCACACATAGTCAAAAGACTGCATCCCTTTTCTGAGGTGGAATCTCCAACATTTAGGTTAGTTAAGCAATAACGTTAGAGCTAAGCTAATTGATACTGGGCTAAACAGTAACAGCAACATTACATGTTTGTTTATGCTTGCAGGGATATGGTGAAAACTCTCAACCCAAAATACATACCACCTTCCAGGGACTACCTGGCAAACACACATGGTACAAGAAGAATCGGAATCGAGAATCGTCAGGAATCGGAATCGAAACAAAGAATCGGAATCGGAAACGTTCGAATTCAAACGATACCCAACCCTAGGCATGATGTCTCCAAGGTACTGGAAAACAGTCGAAAAAACGGAAAATAACAGAGCTGATTTGACTTGTGTGTGTAATGTGTTTGAGAAAATGGCGGATTGCTTCCCATTGCAACGTCACGGGTGAAGGTCATCCCTCCGACAGCCAACAATTGAAAGGCGTTTAAATCGCCAAATTCACCCTTTTAGAGTTCGGAAATCGGTTAAAAAAACATATGGTCTTTTTTCTGCAACATCAAGGTATATATTGACGCTTACATAGATCTGGTGATAATGTTCCCCTTTAAAGAAAGTTTGGTGTTTTGACTGTGCTATTACAGCCTTCTCCAGCACCACTTTGACTTACACACACAGTACAGGGGAAAAAGCAACTTCCCGTTTCATATACCACAAATGGTGTGCAAAGAGCCCAGCGAGCAGCTGCCGACCAGCCTCAATCTCACTGCAGTACCTGAGTCTGAAAAAGAAAGGGGCAAATCCACCCACACATGCACACTGGCTACCCACGCATTTTACAAGCACTTTACTAAACCTTAGAATCAAATTCTCATTAGCACGTGATTAAGCGTTTTCTGCGCCAGCGTTCCCCGGCCTCTGAGCAGGAAGCTGCACAATCACAGACACCCACAGCATTTCTTGCTAATGAATTGAAATTAACATCGCCTCACGCCCTTAGCGTCTGGTTTCTCTTTTTTAATGGGTAAAATTCCACATGAAATCAGTAACATCCATGCAGTTTGAGGATGACACTAAACAAAACTAAAAAAAGGCACAGATAAGTGGGTGGAGTGGGGGGAGGAGGGGTGATACTGCACTCTACTCTTCTGGCAAGACAAAAGCTCAGCCGTATTACAACAAACAAAATCCTACTTTTATTGTTCATTTGGTCCTGTTGTTCACACTCATTAAGTGTACAACGTATGATTTAGTTTGTTTTTGTTTTCTTCTCAGTTATTGAACGGCCAACATTCGATCCGCATACATTTCCGTTAAAGCTAAGAATGCACTGTCGGTGGCTTAATTTATGTACTAAATTTATTGTTATGACGACATTTACACTGCAGTCTGAAGCGGCCCAAATTATTTGTTTTCAAAAT
>NC_084626.1:35849839-35952339 GCF_033978795.1 Nerophis ophidion
CCAAACAATTAAACAAGGCGACACGGTAAAGAATCTGGGTATTATCTTCGACCCAACTCTCTCCTTTGAGGCACACATTAAAAGCGTTACTAAAACGGCCTTCTTTCATCTCCGTAATATCGCTAAAATTCGCTCCATTCTGTCCACTAAAGACGCTGAGATCATTATCCATGCGTTTGTTACGTCTCGCCTCGACTACTGTAACGTATTATTTTCGGGTCTCCCCATGTCTAGCATTAAAAGATTACAGTTGGTACAAAATGCGGCTGCTGTACTTTTGACAAGAACAAGAACGTTTGATCACATTACGCCTGTACTGGCTCACCTGCACTGGCTTCCTGTGCACTTAAGATGTGACTTTAAGGTTTTACTACTTACGTATAAAATACTACACGGTCTAGCTCCATCCTATCTTGCCGATTGTATTGCACCATATGTCCCGGCAAGAAATCTGCGTTCAAAGGACTCCGGCTTGTTAGTGATTCCCAAAGCCCAAAAAAAGTCTGCGGGCTATAGAGCGTTTTCCGTTCGGGCTCCAGTACTCTGGAATGCCCTCCCGGTAACAGTTCGAGATGCCACCTCAGTAGAAGCATTTAAGTCTCACCTTAAAACTCATTTGTATACTCTAGCCTTTAAATACACTCCCTTTTTAGACCAGTTGATCTGCCGTTTCTTTCCTTTTTCTTCTATGTCCCACTCTCCCTTGTGGAGGGGGTCCGGTCCGATCCGGTGGCCATGTACTGCTTGCCTGTGTATTGGCTGGGGACATCTCTGCGATGCTGATCCGCCTCCGCTTGGGATGGTTTCCTGCTGGCTCCGCTGTGAACGGGACTCTCGCGACTGTGTTGGATCCATTGTGGATTGAACTTTCACAGTATCATGTTGGACCCGCTCGACATCCATTGCTTTCCTCCTCTCCAAGGTTCTCATAGTCATCATTGTCACCGACGTCCCACTGGGTGTGAGTTTTCCTTGCGTGGGCCTACCGAGGATGTCGTAGTGGTTTGTGCAGCCCTTTGAGACACTAGTGATTTAGGGCTATATAAGTAAACATTGATTGATTGATTGATTGAACTAAACCGGTATCTCTTGGGGCTATGGTTCACTCTCCCAATCACTTGTCTTCTCTTTTTTTTTTTTTTTTAACAAAAAATCCAATCGTAAAAGCCTCATTCAGGACTTGGGTTCTTGCACCCATCACTGCTAATCATGCTTTCCCTCCTTCTCTTATAGACAGAGGTGGGTAGAGTTTTGGCGAATTAAACGCCTTTCTGTTTATCGCTCTGTGGCGATGACGTCAGAACGTGACGTCACCGAGGTAATACAGCTGCCATTTTCATTTTCAACACATTGCAAACACCTGGTCTCAGCTCTGTTATTTTCCGTTTTTTCGACTATTTTTGGAACCTTGGAGACATCATGCCTCGTCGGTGTGTTGTCGGAGGGTGTAACAACACTAACAGCAGAGGTGGGTAGAGTAGCCAGAAATTGTAGTCAAGTAAGAGTACAGTTACTTTAGAGATTTATTACTCAAGTAAAAGTAAGGAGTTGTCACCCAAATATTTACTTGAGTAAAAGTAAAAAGTATGTTGTGAAAAAACTACTCAAGTACTGAGTAACTGATGAGTAACCTGATTGTTTAATGATTACGGCAACAAATAATGCACAAAAACATAAAAATAGCAATGAGCAAATTCAGAGCCAGGAATATCTCTTAAGCAACTAAAACAATAATATATATTAAATAATAGTACATTAAAATAAAAAAAAATAAGGCACATTGAGCCACAATAACTTAACAGCACCATAGGCTCAGTAAGCATTGATTGAGTGATTGATTGAAACTTGTATTAGTAGATTGTACAGTACAGTACATATTCCGTACAATTGACCACTAAATGGTTACACCCCAATATCAATCAATCAATCAATCATTCAATGTTTACTTATATAGCCCTAAATCACTAGTGTCTCAAAGGGCTGCACAAACCACCACGACATCCTCGGTAGGCCCACATAAGGGCAAGGAAAACTCACACCCAGTGGGACATTGGTGACAATAATGACCCAGTGGGACGTCGGTGACAATGATGACTAAGTTTTTCAACTTGTTTAAGTCGGGTCATGTGACCGCCTGGCTCTGTTTTATTGGCCCAATGTCACCAGTGACTGCATGTGATTGGTGAAACGCAGGCATGCGTGGATCCTACATTGAAGCTCTGTGACAACCCAAAACAAACATGAACAGAGCGATAAAAAAAAGTAGCGAGTAGTGAGCTGAATGTAGATAAATGGAACGGAGTAAAAGTAGCGTTTCTTCTCTATAAATATACTCAAGTAAAAGTAAAAGTAAGTTGCATAAAAACTACTCCTAGAAGTACAATTTATCCCAAAAGTTACTCAAGTAAATGTAACGGAGTAAATGTATCGTGTTATTACCCACCTCTGCTTATAGATAGTGCCTTTTTAAGATGGCGAAGTCTGGGAATCAACAACATTAAATATGTCGACATTGACAACACTTTTGCGTCTTTCCAGCAACTTTGTGACACACGGTTACTCCCTAAGCAACATTGCTTTAGGTATTTACAGATCCGCAGTTTTATGCATAGTACTTTTCCCGAGTTCACAGACTTACCAACTGACAGATTTAGAAAGGTTTCTGACACCACTTCCAACTTTAAAAGTATCAATTACATGTACCTATAACTAATTCCATTTAAAGGGGAACACATCAATGTGGAATGCACTCCCAACAGGTATAAAAGTAAGTGCATCTCTATATTCCTTCAAAACCGCTCTAAAACAACACCTCCAGGCAACTTCAACACTTTACTAATACTCTCCTCCATTCACATCCCATCTCCCCGGATTATAAACAACTCAAATGTACTTCTAATGTATATACTTGTTCTTATGCTATGTGAACTCACTATGTTCTCTGCTGGCTGTACATATCCTACTAAATAAGACCTACACTGTTTCAATGTCCACATTTCTCTGTTGATGCAATTGTTGATGACTGAAGTTCTGATATCAACCAAAGCTACCCACCCACCCCCCCGATTGTAAATAATGTAAATAATTCAATGTATATACTATGATGATTAACTTGTGTGATGACTGTTTTATGTTGATAGTATATATTTGAACCATGAATTGATTAACGTGGACCCCGACTTAAACAAGTTGAAAAACTTATTCGGGTGTTACCATTTAGTGGTCAATTATACGGAATATGTACTGAACTGTGCAATCTACTAATAAAAGTATCAATCAATCAATCAATCAATCAAACATTATCACTAGACCTATGTAAGCGTCAACATATACCTTGATGTTGCAGAAAAAAGACCATATGTTTCTTTTAACCGATTTCCGAACTCTAAAAGGGTGAATTTGGCGATTTAAACGCCTTTCTATTGTTCGCCTGTCAGAGCAATGACCTTTCACCCGTGACGTCACATTGTGAAGCAACCCGCCATTTTCTCGAACACATTACACGCACCAAGTCAAATCAGCTGTTAGTTTCCGTTTTTTCGACTGTTTTCCGGTACCTTGGAGACATCATGCCTCGTCGGTGTGTTGTCGGATGGTGTGACAACACGAGCAGAGACGGTTTCGAGTTGCACCAGTGGTCAAAAGATGCGAAAGTCCCTCGTTTGTTCTGCACACTGTACCGACGACAGCTATGCTACGACAGAGATGGCAAGAATGTATGGATATCCTGCGACACTCAAAGCAGATGCATTTCCAACAATTAAGTCAACGAAATCACAAAGTTGAGTTTTGTTGATGTTATTGACTTATGTGGAGTGTGCTAATCATCAGACATACCGTATTTGGTCGAGGCATGACTGCAAGCTATATGATGCTAACATGCTATTTAGGCTAGCTGTATGTACATATTGCATCATTATGCCTCATTTGTAGCTATATTTGCATCCAGCCTTTCCCTCCACCCACATTAAATGCCAAACAAACATATACCAATCGTTGGTTAGAAGGCGATCGTCGAATTGTCCGCGCTTTCTCCCGTGCCGCCGTCTGTCGTGATATGGCTCAAAAGCTTCTGTTTATTCTTTAATTTCGTTTTCGGTACCTGCCTTCACACTCCAACCATCCGTTTCAATACATGCGTAATCTGTTGAATCGCTTACTGCGCTGAAATTCGAGTCTGAATCAAAGATAATATCACTATACCTTTCTGTGCTATCCGCCATGTTTGTTTCTGTGTGGTCTCGCTGTGACAACACAGGATAATGGACGTGTGGATATAACGACGGTTAAAATCAGGCACTTTGAAGCCGTTTTTCGGGATATTGCGTGATGGGTAAAATTTTGAGAAAAACTTTGAAAAATAAAATAAGCCACTGGGAACTGATTTTTATTGGTTTTGACCCTTCAGAAATTGTGATAATCTTCCCCTTTAAGACACGTGATTTAGGGCTACACAAGTAAACACTGACTGATTGATTGATTGATTTGTAGCGCCCTGAGTCTCTGACTTCCATTCAGTCATTTTGGGAGGGGGATTTGGATATGAGTCTTTCTAAGGATAGCCGGACAGAGATCTTAAGACAGTTCATAAGTCTTCCATTTGTGCCAGACAGAGCCTTTTTCAATGCAAGCCAATAGATTGTACTTAATATATCAAGGTCTGATGAGCATATCTGTGTTATGTGATCGGCGTCAACAGGCTACAGCTAACCTAATACATATGTTCAGGCTCTGCCAATCCATGAGCAGCTATTGGACGAACATTTTTAACACTTTGTCTGTGATCATTGGCAAAAGGATTGAACCGAATCCTGTAAGTCACAGGTGTCAAACTCAAGGCCCGGTGGCCAGATGTGGCCCGCAACTTCATTTTATTTGGCCCTTTGAAAGCATGCGAATAATATGTATCAATAAAGTACTGTAACTTTTCTTACTAAATGTATTCTTTATTTTGGGAGAAAAAATATATGTGTACTCTGTGTAATTGCAAATTATGTTAACTTAAATATTGTATGTATGCAAAAATATATTATCAAACATTCAAACCATTTTTTAAATAGAAATTAATACTAATAATGTTTTCAAAGCAAGTTATCCATTGAATTGTGCAATGTAATAGTAGCAATAGATTTCATGGTAAAATTGTGAAATTGACTGTTTTTTACAGCATTTTTCTCTATATGAAAAAAAACTGCTTTTTTCTACTGTAGTAAACTGTGATGCCGTTTTGGCGTTTTACAGCGATACACTGAAAAATCTACAAAACAAACAAAAAAAAACACACAGGCAGCTCAGGTGCCAACATTTTACTGTTAAATTGCAGTTTTTTTATTTACAGTAAAAAAAAACAAATGTAAATTTTAAAATAAAATTCTGGCAACTGAGCTGCCTTTTTTTTTTTTTTACCATGAGAACAGCAGTACTGTTTTTCCATTTACAGTAATATACACTCAATTTTGAGGTTACATTATTCCATCTCACCATATTTTTTTTACATTTTAGTTTAAAAAATGTTTACTTATAAAATGCATTAAAAAATTGGGTAATAATAGTATTCACTATTAGAAGCGGCCCTCTGGGACCAAACATAACTGTGATTGACACCTCTGCTCTAAGTGGAGTATTTGGGGTAGCACCTCAGCCATCTACCCTTAACAAGTCCAAAAAGAACCCCATCAACCACCGTTTGATGTATTTTGGACTGAAATTCCAATTAACAAATGCTTTTTAAAAAAGTGTAAACTTCAGTGCAATGTGTGGTAAAGAGTGTAAATTGGAGTGCATTGTATATTAATTACTGATTAATTCAATGTCAATCAATCAATATTTATTTATACAGCCCTAAATCACACGTGTTTCAAAGGGCTGCACAAACCACAACGACATCCTCGGTTCGGAGCCCACATATAGGCAAGGAAAAACTCACAACCCAGTGCGATGTCAATGTGAAGTACTATGAGAAACCTTGGAGAGGACCGCAGATGTGGGTGATCTACCCCCCCGCCCCCCCCCCCCCACCCCCAGGGTAATTGTGTGCATTAGTGTTAAATGAAATGCATTGTGTGGTTCTATGTGTTGAATTGAGTACATGGTTTGATGGTGCATTGCAGAGTAAAATGTGTTAATTTCAGTGCTTTGTTTTTAAAGGGGAACATTATCACCAGACCTATGTAAGCGTCAATATATACCTTGATGTTGCAGAAAAAAGACCATATATTTTTTTAACCGATTTCCGAACTCTAAATGGGTGAATTTTGGCGAATTAAACGCCTTTCTGTTTATCGCTCTGTGCCGATGACGTCAGAACGTGACGTCACCGAGGTAATACAGCCGCCATTTTCATTTTCAACACATTGTAAACACCTGGCCTCAGCTCTGTTATTTTCCGTTTTTTCGACTATTTTTTGGAACCTTGGAGACATCATGCCTCGTCGGTGTGTTGTCGGAGGGTGTAACAACACTAACAGCAGAGGTGGGTAGAGTAGCCAGAAATTGTACTCAAGTAAGAGTACAGTTACTTTAGAGATTTATTACTCAAGTAAAAGTAAGGAGTAGTCACCCAAATATTTACTTGAGTAAAAGTAAAAAATATGTTGTGAAAAAACTACTCAAAAACTGAGTAACTGATGAGTAACCTGTTTGTTAAATGATGACGGCAACAAATAATGCACAAAAACATAAAAATAGCAATGAGCAAATTCAGAGCCAGGAATATCTTTTAAGCAACTAAAACAATAATATATATTAAATAATAGTACATTAAAATAAAATAAAAAAATGGCACATTGAGCCCAAATAACTTAACAGATTTGATTGATTGATTGATTAAAACTTGTATTAGTAGATTGCACAGTACAGTACATATTCCGTACAATTGACCACTAAATGGTAACACCCCAATAAGTTTTTCAACGTTTATCAATTACTTAATTAACGACCAAGTCGAGGTGATCTACCTCATATATAAATACACACACATATCATTTATACACACACATATCGTAACATATATATATATATATATATATATATATATATATATATACAGTATATACATACATTTCTATATACAGTATATAATTTATGTTTATTTATTTTGCCGTTTTTGTTCACATGTTGAAGGTCCATCCATCCATCCATCTTCTTCCGCTTATCCGAGGTCGGGTCACGGGGGCAGCAGCCTAAGCAGGGAAGCCCAGATTTCCCTCTCCCCAGCCACTTCGTTTAGCTCTTCCCGGGGGATCCTGAGGCGTTCCCAGGCCAGCCAGGAGACATAGTCTTCCCAACGTGTCCTGGGTCTTCCCCGTGGCCACCTACTTGTTGGACGTGCCCTAAACACCTCCCTCGGGAGGCGTTCGGGTGGCATCCTGACCAGATGCCCGAACCACCTCATCTGGCTCCTCTCCATGTGGAGGAGCAGCGGTTTTACTTTGAGTTCCTCCCGGACGGCAGAGCTTCTCACCCTATCTCTAAGGGAGAGCCCCGCCACACGGCGGAGGAAACTCATTTCGGCCGCTTGTACCCGTGATCTTATCCTTTCGGTCATGACCCAAAGCTCATGACCATAGGTGAGGATGGGAACGTAGATCGACCGGTAAATTGAGAGCTTTGCCCTCCGGCTCAGCTCCTTCTTCACCACAACAGATCGGTACAACGTCCGCTTTACTGAAGACGCCGCACCGATCCGCCTGTCGATCTCACAATCCACTCTTCCCCCACTCGTGAACAAGACTCCTAGGTACTTGAACTCCTCCACTTTAGGCAGGGTCTCCTCCCTAACCCGGAGATGGCACTCCACCCTTTTCCGGGAGAGAATCATGGACTCGGATTTGGAGGTGCTGATTCTCATTCCGGCCGCTTCACACTCGGCTGAGAACCGATCCAGTGAGAGCTGAAGATCCCGGCCAGATGAAGCCAACAGGACCACATCGTCTGCAAAAAGCAGAGACCTAATCCTGCGGCCACCAAACCGGAACCCCTCAATGCCTTGACTGCGCCTAGAAATTCTGTCCATAAAAGTTATGAACAGAATCGGTGACAAAGGGCAGCCTTGGCGGAGTCCAACCCTCACTGGAAACGTGTCCGACTTACTGCCAGCAATGCGGACCAAGCTCTGACACTGATCGTACAGGGATCGGACTGCCACAATAAGACAGTCCGATACCCCATACTCTCTGAGCACTCCCCACAGGACTTCCCGAGGGACACGGTCGAATGCCTTCTCCAAGTCCACAAAGCACATGTAGACTGGTTGGGCAAACTCCCATGCACCCTCAAGAACCCTGCCGAGAGTATAGAGCTGGTCCACAGTTCCACGACCAGGACGAAAACCACACTTTTCCTCCTGAATCCGAGGTTTGACTATCCGGCGTAGCCTCCTCTCCAGTACACCTGAATAAACCTTACCGGGAAGGCTGAGGAGTGTGATCCCCCGATAGTTGGAACACACCCTCCGGTCCCCCTTCTTAAAGAGAGGGACCACCACCCCGGTCTGCCAATCCAGAGGTACCGCCCCCGATGTCCACGCGATGCTGCAGAGTCTTGTCAACCAAGACAGCCCCACAGCATCCAGAGCCTTAAGGAACTCTGGGCGGTCCTCATCCACCCCTGGGGCCTTGCCACCGAGGAGCTTTTTAACTACCTCAGCAACCTCAGCCGCAGAAATAGGAGAGTCCACCACAGATTCCCCAGGCACTGCTTCCTCATAGGAAGACGTGTTGGTGGGATTGAGGAGGTCTTCAAAGTATTCCTTCCACCTATCCACAACATCCGCAGTTGAGGTCAGCAGAACACCATCCGCACCATACACGGTGTTGACAGTGCACTGCTTCCACTTCCTGAGGCGGCGGATGGTGGTCCAGAATCGCTTCGAAGCCATCCGGAAGTCATTTTCCATGGCTTCCCCAAACTCTTCCCATGTCCGACTTTTTGCCTCTGCGACCGCTGAAGCTGCACACCGCTTGGCCTGTCGGTACCTGTCCACTGCCTCTGGAGTCCTATGAGCCAAAAGAACCCGATAGGACTCCTTCTTCAGCTTGACGGCATCCCTCACCGCTGGTGTCCACCAGCGGGTTCTAGGATTACCGCCACGACAGGCACCAACTACCTTGCGGCCACAGCTCCGATCAGCTACCTCGACAATAGAGGTGCGGAACATGGTCCACTCGGACTCAATGTCCAGCACCTCCCTCGTTACATGTTCAAAGTTCCTCCGGAGGTGGGAATTGAAACTTTCTCTGACAGGAGACTCTGCCAGACGTTCCCAGCAAACCCTCACAATGCGTTTGGGCCTGCCAGGTCTGTCCGGCATCCTCCCCCACCATCGCAGCCAACTCACCACCAGGTGGTGATCGGTAGAAAGCTCCGCCCCTCTCTTTACCCGAGTGTCCAAAACATGAGGCCGCAAATCCGATGACACAACTACAAAGTCGATCATGGAACTGCGGCCTAGGGTGTCCTGGTGCCAAGTGCACATATGGACACCCTTATGTTTGAACATGGTGTTTGTTATGGACAAACTGTGACGAGCACAGAAGTCCAATAACAAAACACCACTCGGGTTCAGATCCGGGCGGCCATTCTTCCCAATCACGCCTCTCCAGGTTTCACTGTCGTTACCAACATGAGCGTTGAAGGCCCCCAGCAGAACAAGGGAATCACCCGAGGAAGCACTCTCCAGTACTCCCTCGAGTGTACCCAAAAAGGGTGGGTACTCTGAACTGTTGTTTGGTGCGTAAGCGCAAACAACAGTCAGGACCCGTCCCCCCACCCGAAGGCGGAGGGAGGCTACCCTTTCGTCCACTGGGTTGAACTCCAACGTGCAGGCTTTGAGCCGGGGGGCAACGAGAATTGCCGCCCCAGCCCGTCGCCTCTCACTGCTGGCCACGCCAGAGTGAAAGAAAGTCCAGCCCCTTTCAAGAGAAGTGGTCCAGAGCCCTTGCTGTGCGTCGAAGTGAGTCCGACTACATCCAGCCGGAATTTCTCTACTTCGCGCACTAGCTCAGGCTCCTTTTCCCCCCAGTGAGGTGACTTTCCACATCCCAAGAGCGAGCTTATGTAGCCGAGGATCGGACCGCCAAGTGCCATGCCTTCGGCTGCCGCCCAGCTCACATTGCACCCGGCCTCTATGGCCCCTGCTATGGGTGGTGAGCCCATTGGAGGGGGGACCCACGTTGCCTCTTCGGGCTGTGCCCGGCCGGGCCCCATGGGTACAGGCCCGGCCACCAGGCGCTCGCCATTGTGCCCCACCTCCGGGCCTGGCTCCAGAGGGGGGCCCCGGTGACCCGCGTCCGGGCGAGGGAAATCTCGGTCCTTTGTTTTTACTTTCCATAGAGGTTTTCGAGCTCCTCTTTGTCTGGTCCCTCACCTAGGACCAGTTTGCCTTGGGAGACCCTACCAGGGGGCTTAAAGCCCCCGGACAACATAGCTCCTAGCTCCATGTTGAAGGTGTTTTAATGAATATACATGCATGTTTAACATATAGATTCCTATCTTTCATGAAGCCAAGAATATAAGTTGGTGTATTACCGGATTCTGATGACTTGCATTGATTGGAATCAGACGTCCACGTTTTCAAATGGAGAAGAAAAAAAGTTTCTCTTTTCTGTCCGTTTTTTTTTTCTTTGTCATGAAAAAGGGACATTTTTGTCATGAAAAAGGGAGGATTTTGTGGTTGGTGCACTAATTGTAAGTGTATATTGTGTTTTTTATGTTGATTTAATAAAAAAAAAAAAATTTAATATATATAAATAAAAATTCATACAAAATTCTTCTGCGGCCCGGTACCAATCGGGCCACGGCCCGGTGGTTGGGGACCACTGCTGTAGTGTCTCCACATTTTACCGGCGATGACAGACATGGCACAGAGATGTATGGATAACCTGCAGATGCATTTGCAACGATAAAGTCAACAAAATCACAAAGGTGAGTTTTGTTGATGTTGTTGACTTATGTGCTAATCAGACACATTTGGTTGCGGCGTGACTGCCAGGTAATCGATGCCAACATGCTACGCTAATCGATGCTAACATGCTATTTACCGGCGGTGCTAAAGCAGACATGGCACAGAGATGTATGGATAACCTGCAGATGCATTTGCAACTATAAAGTCAACTAAATCACAAAGGTGAGTTTTGTTGATGTTGTTGACTTATGTGCTAATCAGACATATTTGGTCGCGGCGTGACTGCCAGTTGATCGATGCTAACATGCAACGCTAATCGATGCTAACATGCTATTTACCGGCGGTGCTAAAGCAGACATAACAAAAAGATGTATGGATAACCTGCAGATGCATTTACAACTATATTACGTTTCCTTCCAACCACATTCAATGCGAAAAAAACACTTACCAATCGAAGGATTTAAGTTGCTCCAGTGTCACAAGATGCGAAAGTCCTGATCGTTTGGTCTGCACATTTTACCGGCGATGCTAACGCAGCTATTCGGCCATGCTATGGCTATGAATAGCGTCAATAGCTATTCGCTCAATAGCTTCAGTTTCTTCTTCAATACTTTCATACTACAAGCATCCGTTTCAATACATGCGTAATCTCTTGAATCGCTTAATACGCTGAAATGCGAGTCTGAATCCGAGCTAATGTCGCTATATCTTGCTGTGGTATTCGCCATTGTTTGTTTGTATTGGCAGCACTGTATGACGTCACAGGAAAATGAACAGTGTCTTATCAGAGAGCGAAAAAAAAGGCACTTTAAAGCTTTTTTTAGGGATATTCCGGGACCGGTAAAATTTTGAAAAAAAATTAAAAAAATACAACAAGCCACTGGGAACCGATTTTTATTGTTTTTAACCTTTTTGAAATTGTGATAATGTTCCCCTTTAATAATTAGTGAAAAAATGAGAGCATTGTAGGGCAATGAGCTTTAAATGAAGTAATTCCATATTGTGATTTGTCAATTCCTTTATTTTGCGCATTCCTCACAGCAGTTCTGAGGCTCACAGGTGCGTCTCCAAATGGCCCATGTTATAACTTAATGCAGTCCAGTGAAATTTAAGGCCACGCTCACTATTCCAATGAGTTATTTAATCGCAAAGTGCACATTGGCGGTACATCATATTTGTTCTAGAGGCTGCATCACATGGAGGTGAGGCATTTATTTTGACGAGAGCTGTCGGCTTTGAGAGACTTTGAAGAAACGTCGAGAAACTCAAGAGAAAAAATGCCTCTGGGATATAAAGGGCGTAAATCAAAGGCGCCAGATGGGACACACCCTGCTGACACTGGATGTGTGTTTGCTGAATCGCTGATCTTTTACATTCGCCAGACATTGTGTGTCTTTTTATGTGGTTGGCACTCTTGCTTTTCCACAACAACAACAACTTGTCTCCATTTTGCTTACCAGGTTGTTAAGACACCTTTTGAAAACATTTTTGATTGTAGTCATGAAAATGTCTAAATAATTGAAGGATTTAGGGGCCACTGTGTCATTCTATCTAATGTAGGTCCAAAAATGCCAGACAGTTAACAATAAAGCAAGAAAAAAATACAAACCTAACTATCAATTACAGGCTTATACTATTTAACTTATTTTCCTTTATAGTAAAATATATATTTCACCTAAATTATTGTAATATTGTTTTAAAATATATTCTTGACTTTCTCTCACTCTTTTTGTTTTTTTACTTTTTCCAAATATATGCCCAGCTGCTAACTATTGTTAAAAAAATACATTGAGGCCATATAATTCCTTCTTTTTTAGTTTACAATTAAATATGATCTTCCAATCTATCATTTTAATTAATAATTTTGGTAACCAACATTTTTTTAAATAATCTTTCTGATTTTTTTTCTTTCAACAATTTAAAAGAAGCATATTATTATAAAATATATATATTTTTATACATGTATTATTCACCTTTTCAATCAAATGTATGTCAAAATAGTGTTGGGAAAAAAACAAAAACAATACTTTTAAATAGTTTTACAGTCAAATATAATATATCTTTCAATCAAAAAAAAATAAATCACCTTGGAAAACTAACCAATTTTATACATTATTTTGACAGTTATAAGTAGATGGTTTATTTTGTGTTTTTTGTTCTATTAACATTTTATATTAATTAATAGATTATTCCTGTAATATATTTCACTTTCATAATACATATATAATTCATATTTGGTTTATAAAATGAAAATAGTTTAAGAAAACAAAATACATACAAACTAAAAAAAGAACATATTCTTTTCAACAGTCAAATATGATCTTTCAATTTTTAATAATAAACTATTTTGGAAAACTAACTACCTGTATTTCTTCCCTTTATTTTATTTAGACAGTTATGTGTAGATGTATTGATTTTTTTATACAGTCGGATATAATCTTTTAATCTAGAAATTATGATTAATTATTTTGCTAACGAACCATTTTTACCCATTGTTTTGGACATTTATGAGTAGATGGATTGATTTTTTTTTTACATTTGTTTCATCAAAAATGTTTAATAATTTAAATTATTCCTGTAATACACTTTTTATACATGTATAATTCACGTATGTGTTTATTTAATTTAATGTAAGTCAAAATACTTTGGAAAAAAACAAATACATCAAAAATATTTATTTTCTTCAATGTAAAATTATAAATTATTATTTTGGTAATGAGTAAAAATTGTTTGGAGACAATTTCTTATTTAGTTTTTTTGGTCAACAATTTAATAATTATTCCTATTTCTAAAAATAGTTCAAAGGGCAAATCTTTATTTATTTATTTTTTAGTTATTGTCCCTGTTCTGACAGCTAAATGATGTAATAGATCATGATGTATGGCTTTTGATTATTTATTTTTCCATCTACAATTCCAATAAATAAACACATATTTCCAGATTACTGATAACTTTTTCCAAATAAAATTGAATTCCTGAATAAGATAATCGTATCGAATCCAATGGATTGTCTGGCCCTAATCCTCTTTGTAACGTTTGTTTGATTCTTGAAAAATACGACACATGAAAAACATATCTGCCTCGTTGCGCTGTAGTGAAAAAACTCTAAATTACTTCTGACATGTTTGCTGACCTCTCACAGTCCTTTTTCTGCCGTCTCAACAAAGCAAAAGTTTCCTTGCAAGTCAAAGATGGATCAGAGACCACCTTTGCCCCTACCTCCACCCCCTCTCCACTCCCAAGAGAACAACAATTAATCTGAGGTGAGTTTTTTTTTTAAATATTCAAACATGACTTTTTACTTTCATTTTGTATCAAAGCTGAGTTGTGTTCTCTGGTTTATTTTGCAAATGAACCACCATAACATTCAAATGGAAGATCTTTCGCAGGTCATTCCTTTTTAATTTTTTTAATGCATTATAAATGGGTTGTACTTGTATAGTGCTTTTCTACCTTCTATTATGCTACAAATGTATAGATAGTCGTTTATTTATTTATTTTATTTTATTGACAATGTTATTGTATTATTATAGATCATGCACAAAATAGGCAATTTAAGACATCTGTTAAAGATAATATTTCTCATCTGTTATAAGTACTGTAATATGTGCAATAAAAAAAACACAATTATATTGTTTTTATGTTAGCTTTTGACGACCTTGTCAGCTATGGAAGTGCGTTAATATACTTTAGATTTATATAATTTACCAGCTTAAAAGATAAACAAGGTGGTTGGTCCGAGAGAGAGGAGTGGTAGAGGATGCCTCAGGTCCACATGGATCTGGATCCACCGTCCTCCTCAAAGCGTGCATGATTCTATAAATCCAGGTGACCCTGTGACCTCTGGCACCTGTAAACACTTAAGATTTTAAAGCACACTTGGAGCGCCACTTCCAGACTCCCTGATGGCAACCAAAAGTGTGAGAAAAGGAAAGAGCTCAAGTGGGGGGCAGGAGTTTAACCCGTGACCTCCACGCTTCCTCGGTCGCTAACCTCTCGGATATTACCCAGAAATATTATTTTACATTATTATATTAGTAATATATATATATATATATATATATATACATATATATTCATTTATATTATTATATTAATAATATTTGTATATTATTAATGTGTAACTACAACAGTTATGTACTGCAATGTTTATTAGGGTATTTTGCCCCAAAATTACACAATTTCTCATAATATAAAAAATCCACAGCAATGTGATGAATTGCTAGTCATTACACGGTCTGCCTATGGTTATGATTTATTTTTTACAGACAGGTTCACGTCATGTATATTTAATCCTCCCTCTTCTCCGAGCACACGGTGACTAAATATACCGTGCATTCTGGTCAAAAAATGTTGACCTAATTGTACACTTCACACTTTAAATGGCAAACTAATAATATAAATGCTTTTCATTGGACACTGATAACATGATGATGCAGCTTGAAAGTATAACATTTTTATGAAAATCTTAAAACGTGTAAATGTATTTAATCATTTTTACATTTAATTATCATTTAATTTGAGGCCAAAACATTTTTTCAATAAGTTTTGGATATTTGTCTTCCTTGAAATGACAAAATTAGGGAAAAAAATGCAGCTTTAAAATAGGAGAACATTATGTTCATTATCATGTGTTTTTTTCTTTTTTTGTTTTAGTCCAAAAAGCTACTTTTTGTATTAAATGTTTTCACTTTGAATAACAAATACAAGGAGTAAAATCTACAATGTACGATATTATCAAGTATTTCACAATGACGTGTTTTAATGATATTGCACAGTATAATTAAATCTAAAATGAATGTGATTTTTTTCAGGATAATTTTATTTTTAGCCTGTAATCAACTATTATGTATCTTATGAATGGGTTTTACCCTTTAAATAACACAATTATATAAATGTACAATATTTATTATGATTTTACTGTTATATCAATAAATAAATAAAGCATATTGTACACAATTTTTGTATTTTGTAATTTTGTGATACTTTTGTGATTTTGTTTATACATCTCCCCTCCCCCCAAAAAATGTTTCTCTCTTTTGGATCAATTAGGATAACATTAAGTTAACAATAATTATAATATTACTTAAACATGTAATAATTTCTGCAACACTGTGTTTTTTATTTCTTAACTTTTCATTGAATTGCTGTGTTTAAATCGTAGGTCGCTCTCCTAGGTAGAAAACGCAATATTAAACATGATTACTGGTGTATTTGTAATTTTTTTCAATTGGATTTCATTAGCTGGACTATTATATCAATAATTTTTTTATTAGTATTGTTAACGTTGGAAAAAAAAGGTGTCATGCTTGAAAAAGGTTGCATATGCTTGCCGGGGGGAAACATTAAAAAGATTACCTTGCATGACTTTTTGGGGCTGCTTATGGTGTGCTGGCATGTTTCGGTAATTTCACACTTGATTTCAGGCTCAGCCTGGAATTCAACACGGCATTTATAGACATGTCACTCAAAGAAAAGTATTTTAAACAATACATCACTACATTTATTTTTTAGATTTTTAATGTAAACATGTTCCTCATAATAGTTTTTCTGGTAAAGTAAAGTTAAACCAACTCAATATTTTAAAAAAGTAGTCTCAAATTATATATTTTATGTATTGTGTCAGTTAAACACAAAACTATAAATCACTGTTGAACTGGCTTACGATTTAAAAGTCAATATTTAAAATAAAAGCTGTTTTGGAGGTTGGGAACATAAATGTACACGACAATTACACTAGGATCTACATTTATATTTTTTTCATCAGTCCATTAACACTATTGTATTTTGTTACACAAATACAATAAGTCAGTGTTGCATGAACTCAGCGGTTGTATTAATGATTTTGGCCATTTACTCAAAAGATATAGTAAAGGTCAAATATTATATTCCTTAAGTTAAAGATGCAATAATACAGTGAGTCCGATCCATTAAAAATATGAATTAATGATTAGTTGTGTGTGTTAAATAAAAGCAAACATTGAGTTGTCAACATCAGTTGATATTTAATTGTTTACACGTAAAAACTAGTATATTGCTTGTTGTACTGGAACTGAATTTTAAAGTCAGGGTTTTTTTGGAGGGGTGGGGGGGAATCTAGACTTACACTTCAGCATTTCTCATGCATTTATTTGTGGCTTGCCGTAGCAAATACATTTGGACTGCAACAAAATTATTTATCATAATATACAGCTTAAACTATGTCGCTATTTAAGTGGAGCCCCCGAGATACTATCTTTTCTTCAAAAAGTCAACTGCCGTCAAATTTAGTGAAAAAACTTTGACATGAAAGCACATATCGCTCTTCTCAATGAGCATGCGGTGCTGTGGTGGGCCTCTCATCTAAAAAGCACTCACAGGCTTGTTGGTGACATAAGAAATGGAAAAAAAAGAAGCAACAGAAAAAAATTAATTTTGAATTCTTAACATATGTGTTTTTTCATGTTTTCACTCACTATTTGTCTCACAACTTTCACCTATTTCTCCCGCTATAGTGTCAATTTGTCGTCACCCACCACCCCCACAAAGGGATGTACGATCATGTGGAAAAAATTGTACATACAAAACTTACTTTATGACTTAAAAGCATATTTTTCTCATGAATCAATGCCAGATCGTTAAACGATTTAGCAAATATTGCATAAACTTTATAGGTGAGTCATGTTACATTTCGGTATTTCATCTTCATTAGATATTTATTGGCCATCTGCTTTTGATCAAACGTCTTTTTCTGGATACAAATATTCCATTTATAAATTAAGTTAAAGACAATACCGTTGGCGTGGCAAGACAATCGCAAGTAAAGAGATTGTTGTTTTGTTTGTGTAAATCTACTATCTTTCATGCATTAATGGCTTTTTGGTGAAGTTCTGTTTTAAAGATGCACATCAGCGGTAATTGGTTTCACATCCAATTGAACCAAAGTCACTAGAAAGATATCCTCAGAAGGACTTAGTGTCAGTGTGGTCCGAATGGATCACCTGAATTCACTTAACTTCTGATCCTTTGTCTTATCTCCTCCGGGCCTTGGAGGAGCTTTCATGATGAAAACATCTCTGTTATAGTTTTTTTCCTTACCTCTTGGCACTCTTTTGATCTTTAAACTGCCATTTCCTGCCTGAGGGAAGGAGATAGAAATGTGTTACAGCTGGGAATGACATTTCTTCTCCAGCCATCTTACCACCACAAACAAAAGACGAACGCAACATACTTGGCCTCGCTTAAGAGCTAACCGCCTAAGTATCATTCCGCGACTGATAAAACTCGCCGAACGAGCAGCATTTTCTCCTATCAAGTAGAAAATATATGTACATCTGTACATTTGAAGTAAGCATCTACGTCTCCCCTTTAACTTGAGACCAGGACCATCCATGTAGACCTCAGACAAGCAGAGAAAACCTTGATTTATTTTGTATGAATAGTATCTTTTTCTAACTGGCTTTAAAAGGTCAAAATGCTCCCAACTGGGTCTGCAACGATCAGCCGACATCATGGACAACATTTATCATACAAATTAATTGACAAAGATTTGTTATCGTCAATAAGTCGCCTAATAAAATCCTATCATTGGGACACGCAAACTCCTTTACCACAATATAACCTGGCAGCTGAGAAAGAAGTGTTTTAGAAAATGTGTGTAATACATAATAATATATCTCATTAACCTTTTAAAACAGCTGATTTGTGTCTGTGTTGCTATATTAATATATCACTATAAACAAACATATGAAAGCCCACGAAACAAGATGAACGTTAGCTAAAAGCTAAATGTGGCTAATGTTAGTAAAACAGAAGACAATTCAGACCACACTCGCTTGAGGACAAGTGAACAGTCCGAGGCCAGCATTTGTCACAAATAATATCATAAAACCCTAAAACGATTAGCTTGGTCTAGCCTGAAAGTTATCATTCTAGCTATCAAAGCTATCTTTTTTTTAAACGTATGGCTCAAAACCAGTCTAATGGGGGTCAATATATGTTAAGCTATTCTGAAAACATGACAGCAACATTTTAGTTTTTGTGTGATGAATGTGTGACAATTCGTGCAATATTTATCCCATTAACCTGTTAAAACTGCTGGGTTGTGTCTGGGTTGCTCTGGTAATTTCTCAACATCAACAAATACACAAAAGTCAACATAACTAAAATAATGTTAGCTAAAAGCCAACCAATTTTAGTAAAATAGAAGACAATTCAAACCACACTTGCTTGAGGACAAGTGAACTCAGAGGCCAGCATTTGTCACAAATAATATCATAAAACCCAAAACGACGAACTTTGCCTAGCCTGAAAGCTATCATTCCAGCTATCATAGCAATCTTTTTTCAAGCTCAAAACCAGTCTAATGGAGGTCAATATATGTTGAATTATTCTGAAAACATGACAGCTGTTTTTGTGTGATGAATGTGTGACAATTAGTACAATATTTATCCCATTAACCTGTTAAAACTCCTGGGTTGTGTCTGGGTTGCTCTGGTAATTTCTCAACATCAACAAATACACAAAAGTCAACATAGCTAAAATAATGTTAGCTAAAAGCCAAGCAATTTTAGTAAAATAGAAGACAATTCTAACCACACTCGCTTGAGGACAAGTGAACAGTCCGAGGCCAGCATTTGTCACAAACACATGAAAGCCCACAAA
Source organism: Nerophis ophidion (assembly GCF_033978795.1). NCBI lineage: Eukaryota > Metazoa > Chordata > Actinopteri > Syngnathiformes > Syngnathidae > Nerophis > Nerophis ophidion. The sequence continues at coordinate 35,869,386 of NC_084626.1, forward strand.
TCAAGATGAACGTTAGCTAAAAGCTAGACGTGGCTAATGTTAGTAAAACAGAAGACAATTTAAACCACACTCGCTTGAGGACAAGTGAACAGTCCGAGGCCAGCATTTGTCACAAATAATATCATAAAACTCTAGAACGACGAGCTTGGCCTAGCCTGAAAGCTATCATTCTAGCTATCAAAGCTATCTTTTTTTTTTTCAACTATGGCTCACAACCAGTCTAATGGGGGTCAATATATGTTAAGCTATTCTGAAAACATGACAGCAACATTTTAGTTTTTGTGTGATGAATGTGTGACAATTAGTGCAACATTTATCCAATTAACCTGTTAAAACTGCTGGGTTGTGTCTGAGTTCCTCTGGTAATTTCTCAACATCAACAAATACACAAAAGTCTACACAACTAAAATAATGTTAGCTAAAAGCCAAGCAATTTTAGTAAAATAGACGACAATTCAAACCACACTCGCTTGAGGACAAGTGAAGAGTCCGAGGCCAGCGTTTGTCACAAATAATATCATAAAACCCTAAAACGACGAGCTTGGCCTAGCCTGCATGAAAGCTATCATTCCAGCTATCAAAGCTATCTTTTTACAAGCTCAAAACCATTCTAATGGAGGTCAGTATATGTTAAGCTATTCTGAAAACATGACAGCTGTTTTTGTGTGATGAATGTGTGACAATTAGTGCAATATTTATCCCATCAATCTGTTAAAACTGCTGGGTTGTGTCTGGGTTGCTCTGGTAATTTCTCAACATCAACAAATACACAAAAGTCAACATAACTAAAATAACGTTAGCTAAAAGCCAAGCGATTTTAGTAAAGTAGAAGACAATTCAAACCACACTCGCTTGAGGACAAGTGAACAGTCCGAGGCCAGCGTTTGTCACAAATAATATCATAAAACCCTAAACCGACTAGCTTGGCCTAGCCTGAAAGCTATCATTCCAGCTATCAAAGCTATCTTTTTTCAAGCTCAAAACCAGTCTAATGGAGGTCAATATATGTTAAGCTATTCTGAAAACCTGACAGCTGTTTTTGTGTGATGAATGTGTGACAATTAGTGCAATATTTATCCCATTAACCTGTTAAAACTGCTGGGTTGTGTCTGGGTTGCTCTGGTGATTTCTCAACATCAACAAATACAGAAAAGTCAACATAACTACAATAATGTTAGCTAAAAGCCAAGCAATTTTAGTAAAATAGACGACAATTCAAACCACACTCACTTGAGGACAAGTGAACAGTCCGAGGCCAGCATTTGTCACAAATAATATCATAAAACACTAAAACGAGGAGCTTGGCCTAGCCTGAAAGCTATCATTTAGCCGTCCAACTATCGCTAAAACTCTCTAACCTTGTACAAGCAGGGAAAAATTTTATTGAATTTGGATGTCTTTTTTTTAATAGGGCTCAAAACCAGTCCAATGGAGGTCAATTTATGTTAAGCTATTCTGAAAACATGACAGCAACATTTTAGTTTTTGTGTGATGAATGTGTGACATAACACATCAGTGCAATATTTATTAATACATCCCATTAACTGTTAAAACTGCTGGCTTGTGTTTGGGTTGCTCTGGTAATTTCTCAACGTCAACAAATACACAAAAGTCAACATAACTAAAATAACGTTAGCTAAAAGCCAAACGATTTTAGTAAAATAGAAGACAATTCAAAACACACTCGCTTGAGGACAAGTGAACAGTCCGAGATCAGCATTTGTCACAAATAATATCATAAAACCCTAAAACGACGAGCTTGGCCTAGCCTGAAAGCTACCATTCCAGCTATCAAAGCTATCTTTTTTCAAGCTCAAAACCAGTCTAATGGAGGTCAATATATGTTAAACTATTCTGAAAACATGACAGCTGTTTTTGTGTGATGAATGTGTGACAATTAGTGCAATATTCATCCCATTAACCTGTTAAAACTGCTGGGTTGTGTCTGGGTTGCTCTGGTAATTTCTCAACATCAACAAATACACAAAAGTCAATATAGCTAAAATAATGTTAGCTAAAAGCCAAGCAATTTTAGTTAAATAGAAGACAATTCAAACCACACTCGCTTGAGGACAAGTGAACAGTCCGAGGCCAGCATTTGTCACAAATGATATCATAAAACCCTAAAACGACGAGCTTGGCCTAGCCTGAAAGCTATCATTTAGCCGTCCAACTATCGCTAAAACTCTCTAACCTTGTACAAGCAGGGAAAAATTTTATTGAATTTGGATGTCTTTTTTTTTTGATAGGGCTCAAAACCAGTCCAATGGAGGTCAATTTATGTTAAACTATTCTGAAAACATGACAGCAACATTTTAGTTTTTGTGTGATGAATGTGTGACATAACACATCAGTGCAATATTTATTAATACATCCCATTAACTGTTAAAACTGCTGGCTTGTGTTTGGGTTGCTCTGGTAATTTTTCAACATCAACAAATACACAAAAGTCAACATAACTAAAATAACGTTAGCTAAAAGCCAAGCAATTTTAGTAAAATAGAAGACAATTCAAACCACACTCGCTTGAGGACAAGTGAACAGTCAGAGGCCAGCATTTGTCACAAATAATATCATAAAACCCTAAAACGACGAGCTTAGCCTAGCCTGAAAGCTATCATTCCAGCTATCAAAGCTATCTGTTTTCAAGCTCAAAACCAGTCTAATGGAGGTCACTATGTGTTAAGCTATTCTGAAAACATGACAGCTGTTTTGTGTGATGAATGTGTGACAATTAGTGCAATATTTATCCCATTAACCTGTTAAAACTGCTGGGTTGTGTCTGGGTTGCTCTGGTAATTTCTCAACATCAACAAATACAGAAAAGTCTACATAACTAAAATAATGTTAGCTAAAAGCCAAGCAATTTTAGTCAAATAGAAGACAATTCAAACCACACTTGCTTGAGGACAAGTGAACAGTCCGAGGCCAGCGTTTGTCACAAATAATATCATAAAACACTAAAACGACGAGCTTGGCCTAGCCTGAAAGCTATCATTCCATCTATCAAAGCTATCTTTTTTCAAGCTCAAAACCAGTCGAATGGAGGTCAATATATGTTAAGCTATTCTGAAAACATGACAGCTGTTTTGTGTGATGAATGTGTGACAATTAGTGCAATATTTATCCCATTAACCTGTTAAAACTGCTGGGTTGTGTCTGGGTTGCTCTGGTAATTTCTCAACTTCAACAAATACAGAAAAGTCTACATAACTAAAATAATGTTAGCTAAAAGCCAAGCAATTTTAGTAAAACAGAAGACAATTCAAACCACACTGGCTTGAGGACAAGTGAACAGTCCGAGTCCAGCATTTGTCACAAATAATATCATAAAACCCTAAAACGACGAGCTTGGCCTAGCCTGAAAGCTATCATTTAGCCGTCCAACTATCGCTAAAACTCTCTAACCTTGTACAAGCAGGGAAACTTTATTGAATTTGGATGTCTTTTTTTTAAATAGGGCTCAAAACCAGTCCAATGGAGGTTAATATATGTTAAGCTATTCTGAAAACATGACAGCAACATTTTAGTTTTTGTGTGATGAATGTGTGACATAGCACATCAGTGCAATATTTATTAATACATCTCATTAACTGTTAAAACTGCTTGGTTGTGTCTGGGTTGCTCTGGTAATTTTTCAACATCAACAAATACACAAAAGTCTACATAACTAAAATAATGTTAGCTAAAAGCCAAGCAATTTTAGTAAAATTGAAGACAATTCAAACCACAAGCCCTTAAATGGGGCAAATGTCAAAAACAAGCAATGAAAAACTTGATTTATTTTGGATATGCTTTTTTTTGTGTGTAGGATTTAAGAGGTTAAAGGTGCTCAAAACCAGTGTATTGGAGGTCTGCGTTGCTATGGTAATTTCTCAACGTCAACAAACACATTAAAGTCCACATAACTAGAAGAACATAAGCTAAAAGCCAGATCTGACTGATTTTAGCAAAATGGAAGACAATTCAAACCACACGCCCTTTAATGGGGAAAATGTCAAAAACAAGTAAACAGTCCGAGACCGGCATGTTAACTTCATACTACAAAACACCCAAGCGACAAACTTGGCAGAGCATGAAAGCTGCCACTTAGCAGTTCCAACTTTCCAAGAACTGTTAAATCTCCCCGGACAAGCTTACTCTTAACAAGAAGCAACGACATGGCCATTTGAAGTAAGCAGCAAAGCCTCTCCTTTACTTTGACAAAAGGACCATCCATGTAAACGCTTGTACGAGCATAAAAAAAATCGTTATTTATTTTGGATATATCTTTTGCTACCCGGGTTTAAGACAGGGGTGTCAAAGTCATTTTAGCTCAGGGGCCGCATGCAGTAAAATCTATTCCCAAGTGGGCTGTAATGGTAAAATCATGGCATAATAACTTAAAAATAAAGACAACTCCAAGTTGTTTTCTTTGTTTTAGTTTAGCCAAAAACAGAACAAGCACATTAATAAAACGTACCCAAATAATCCTCTGGACAAAATTCTTTTTTTTTTGTCACGAAAAAGGGAGGTTTTATGGGTTGGTGCACTAATTGTAAGTGTATCTTGTGTTTTTTTTAACGTTGATTTAATAAAAAGAAAAATAATAATAATAATTTAAAATAAAATAAAAAAATAAAACATTTCTTCTGCGGCCCGGTACCAATCGGGCCGCGGCCCGGTGGTTGGGGACCACTGCTTGAAAACATTTGTATGCACGTACAACAGTTAAGACCTTCAGTATATCTGTTTGTGGAATTAAATTATGGAATGGATTAAGCAAAGCAATCAAACAATGTACTAATATGATCCACTTCAAGAAACTCTTCAAACTTAAAGTGTTTACAAAATACAAAGAAGAAGAATCATGATAAACATTCTGAATTTATTCATCCATCCATTCTTTCATTCTCAAAATAACCTTACTTATCTCATCGTATAGAATATAACTTACTTCACCAATTTTTTATTTATTTATTTATTTTTATTGTGATTACTTATGGAGTATATTGTGAATACATTGAGAACAGGAAGTGAACAATAGTTTTAGCAACTGTTATGTAAAAGAATAGGGGTAGGATTAAATAAGCTCTGCTTCTTCCTACCCCTTTTCGAACATGTTGAAAAGAGAAACTGGAAATTGTGATGTATCATGTTGTATGCTTGCATGTTCCAAATAAACTCTAACTCAAACAGGTAGTCACCTGAAATGGTTTTCACTTCACAGGTGTGCTTGAAGCTACAAAACATATTTTCAGTTATTTCACCTTTTTTTGTTGAGTACTTAACGCCACATCAATTTTGCCAGTATTTCTGCTTTCTGTGACAATCTGCAATGTAAATAGTCATGAAAATAAAAAAAATTAACACATGAATGAAAAGGAGTGTCCAAACAGTACTGTATTTTTTTGTACATTTTTGGCCACTGCAACTTTACACACAGTTTGAACAGTAACACTGTGTCTGAATATGGAAAAACAAAACACTGTACTTTAATCAAGTGATTATTTGGCATGCCACGAGATGGAGCCCGTTCCATAGTTTTGACATAAAGGATGCAAACAGCCCCTTTATTAACGTCCATCTTGACTGCTGGATACCCCTTGCTACATTTCATTTAATCACCAACCTTTTTGAAACCAAAAGCTACTTCCTGGGTACTGATTAATGCAAAGGGCTACCAGTTTGATACACACTTATATAAATTTCCAGAAATAGCCAATTTGCTCAATTTAACTTAAGTAAATAAATCTATATATATATAAAAAAAAGGGTATTTCTGTCTGTATTCTGTCGAACATTTTTCCTGATTAGGATTAATTTTAAAATTTTGATGACATGTTTTAAATAGGTTAAAATCCACCCTGAAATAAGATTTAAATTTGATTCTACAGATTTTCTAGATTTGGCAGAATATTTTTGGGGAATTTTATTCATACGTTTGAATAAATATTACACAAACATTCTTCGTCGAAAAAACAGAAGCTAAATTTAAGAATTAAATTAAAATGTATTTATTATTCTTTACAATAAAAAAATTAATTTACTTGAACATTGATTTAAATTGTCAGGAAAGAAGAGGAAGGAGTTTAAAAAGGTAAAAAGGTATATGTGTTTAAAAATCCTAAAATAATTTTTAAGGTTGTATTTTTTTCTCTAAAAATGTCTTTCTGAAAGTTATAAGAAACAGAGTAAAAAAAAAAAACTGAATTTATTCAAACAAAAGAAGACCAAGTCTTTAAAATATTTTCTTGGATTTTCAAATTCTATTTGAGTTTTGTCTCTCTTGGAATCAAAAATGTCGAGCAAAGCGAGACCAGCTTGCTAGTAAATAAATACAATTAAAAAAATAGAGGCAGCTCACTGGTAAGTGCTGCTTTTTGAGCTATTTTTAGAACAGGCGACTCATCTGGTCCTTACGGGCCACCTGGTGCCCGCGGGCACGGCCTTGGTGACCCCTGCTCTAGCGCTTGTCCCTTTTGGGGTCGCGGGGGGTGCTGGAGCTTATCTCAGCTGCATTCGGGCGGAAGGCGGGGTACACCCGGGACAAGTCGCCACCTCATCGCATGGCCAACACAGATAGACAACATTCACACTCACATTCACACACTAGGGCCAATTTTAGTGTTGCCAATCAACCTATCTCCAGGTGCATGTCTTTGGAGGTGGGATGAAGCCGGACTACCCAGAGGGAACCCACGCAGTCACGGGGAGAACATGCAAACTCCACACAGAAAGATCCCGAGCGCAGGATCGAACCCAGGACTACTCAGGACCTCCGTATTGTGAGGCACATGCACTAACCCCTGTTCCACCGTGCTGCCCCATTTAATAAGCACTCCAGTGTAATATTGCATATATTTTATTCATAATTTTTTAATAAATGATACATATAGGCATGAGGCGTATATGAAAATAAGTATCTTATAGTCATGCAGTGTCATTGATTGCTTAGTTGTTTGTCGCTCCTCATCAGACTGCTGCAGTCCAGCCTCCTAAAGTGCTTTCATGAATTTCAGGCAAGCTCTTGGGCCAGGAAGCTGTTCGCATCCCCCCACGTCCGCGTGGCCTCCTTGTGTGCTCAGCAGCGAGGGTTGCCCATCCGGCAGTAACAGACGGTTCTGAAGATGCGACAGTGGCAGAAGGCGCACAAGTCGCAGCAAACGTTCCCCGCAGATTTACAGCTCCCCCACAAGGGAACGCAGTCCGCAGTTGGGGGGAGGCGCCTCTTACTGCCGATCTTGTTCTACGTGATGGAACAATAAGACACATTATGACACGGAAGATAAGAAACCAACAGGCGTGTTAGATTTACTGTAAGTGGTCTGCATAGGCTGGTTTAGCGAAGTGTTTCTTAACCATAGGGCCGCGAAAAACATCTGTTTCTCAGCTGTGGTCCATATGTGCGGCAGCAGTTGTAGTACACTTTTTTGCCACTTGCGGCAGTAATCACAATATCAAACAAACAGAAGAAGTCAGAAGCTTAAAGGCCTACTGAAACCCACTACTACCGACCAGGCTGTCTGATAGTTTATATATCAATGATGAAATATTAACGGGGCAACACATGCCAATACGGCCTTTTTAGTTTACTAAATTGCAATTTGAAATTTCCCGGGAGTTTCTTGTTGAAAACGTCACAGAATGATGACGTGTACGCGTGACATCACGGACGGTAAGGAAATATTGGCGCTGCGCACACACACAGCTAAAAGTCGTCTGCTTTAACCGCATAATTACACAGTATTTTGGACATCTGTGTTGAATAATCTTTTGCAATTTGATCATTTAATAATGGAGACTATAAAAAGCAATGTTGTTGGTGGAAACCGGTGTATTGCAGCTGTCTTTAGCACCGAGACACAGCCGATGTTTCTTTGTTTGTTGTGAAGCGGAGCGGTCAAGCGAACATATTTTCTCTACGTCAACCAGCATGTTTTTGGATGGGGAAATTGTGATATATATCTTACCGGAGACACCATCGGATTATTCGTCGTCCTGCAGCAGCGGCAGCTGTGAGCTTGGCTCCTCGGCTTCTCTCTGAGACACTTTGTGTTCACCGCAGCCATCCGACCTCGAGGTATGTCTTTACAATCTTTTACCATCTTTAAAATCTCACTAAAACACTATTAAAACAATAAGCAGATAAGGGATCTTCAATAATTATCCTAGTAAATGTGTCTAATTACATCTGAAACGCTCACACTGCTGTCGCCCGGAGCCGTCACTTTTTTTTTTTCTATTCCTTCATTATCAATATCCTTATTCACAAATCTTTCATCCTCGCTCAAACTAAAGGGGAAATTGTCGTTTTCTCGGTCCGAATAGCTCTTTTTGTTGGAGGCTCCCATTAAAAACGATGGGAATATACGTGGAGCCCTGCAACCAGTGACGTCATCGTCTGCTACTTCCAGTACAGGCAGGGCTTTTCTTTAGCGACCAAAAGTTGCGATCTTTATCGTCGATGTTCTCTACTAAATCCTTTCAGCAAAAATATGGCAATATCGCGAAATGATCAAGTATGACACATAGAATGGACCTTCAAGTTTAAATAAGAAAATCTCATTTCAGTAGGCCTTTAAGTCACAGAGAAGTTTCTTAAGCACATAAATTATGACTAAAGTGGTGAAGATGTTTTTTTTTTGCACTTTGATATTAGTGACAGAAACATACATATTATTTATTTTTAATAAAGTTCAAATTTATCTTACAAAATGTATTTTTATCAATTTTGTTGAGTCCCTTCTTTCTCAGTATATTTGATGAGTATTTATTTTCACCTAAACCTTGATAATAATCTTTGTGATTCACACATGCCTTCATATCCTTTGACAAGGTTTAAAAGTTAAAGTACCACTGATAGTCACACACACAAACACCAGGTGTGGTGAAATTGCCCTCTGCATTCAACCCATCCCCTTGTTCCACACCCTGGGAGGTGAGGGGAGCAGTGAGCAGCAGCGGTGGCGGCGCTCGGAAATCATTTTGGTGATTTAACCCCCATTTCCAACCCTTGATGCTGAGTGCCAAGCAGGGAGGTAATGGGTCCCATTTTTACATTCTTTGGTATGACTTAGCCTGTCAAACTGTAAGTAGGTTATGTTATTAGCAGGAGATATAAATCAATAGTAAGATTACTAATTCAGCGTTAAAGGGGCTGTTTGCAAAATTTACACAGATGCCTGGAGGAAGTGTATCGTGCCGTACTATAGGTGTTAAGTGGGCCCAGACACGGCACGATTGTCCTAGCGTGAGTACTCTCGAAGACTCCATAATCGATTAATCATGCCTCATTCCTGCACATTCAGCTCTTTTAGGGGGAAAGAATGTGCTTCTTGGAAGTGAAAACCGTAGAACACCATAAAGCCATGGTGTAAACTTATACCGGACGTTAAAAAACTTGCACTTTTAAAGAGTGTCACATTGCGATTCGGCGCCGGCTGATTTGCAAGGTGATATCTGCGCACAGACCACTTGTCCACAATAAAGGCTGTAGCATCTGCGTCCTCCAGCCAACTCTTTCACGCTGCGTGTTAAAGGCGGGAATAAAGAACCTTTTTGTTCGGTGTCGCTGCCTGTGTGAAAAACACAAAAACGGGTGACGGACATGAGTCAGGGGTTTGGCTGCTTGATCTTAACAGACAGCAGTTGTGGTGAAGCGTATCCTGCTGAGTTAATCATTGCTGTGCACACACATGTCCCGTTTCACTGGTTCTGTGTGAAAGGCACAGGTGTTACATGGGGAAAAACATGCAGATTTGGTTCTAAATTTTTACTGATTCAGACTAAAATGTTTTGAATTGGTTTGGTTTATTTAACATGTTCTAAAAAAAAGATTTGTACATAGCATGTTCATAAGTCGATGAATTTATTTATTGCTACCTGTGCCAACATGTGTCCGTTTACTTTTTTTTGGGTAGCAGTTGTAATTTTAAAGAAAGGATTTGTAAAAACAAATAAAGTTGCAGCAGTGGCATATGGCAGTGGTTCTCAAATGGGGGTACGCTTACCCCTGGGGGTACTTGAAGGTATGCCAAGGGGTACGTGAGATTTTTTTTAAATATCCTAAAAATAGCAACAATTCAAAAATCCTTTATAAATATATTTATTGAATAATACTTCAACAAAATATGAATGTAAGTTCATAAATTGTGAAAAAAAAAATGCAACAATGCAATATTCAGTGTTGACAGCTACATTTTTTGTGGACATGTTCCATAAATATTGATGTTAAAGATTTAAATCTCGGCCGAGTCATACCAAAGACTATAAAAATGGGACTCATCAAGGGTTGGAATTGGGGGTTAAATCACCAAAAATGATTCCTGGGGCACTTTAACTTTAAATTAACTTTTCTTTTTTTGTGGAGAAATGTTTAGAATTAAGTTGATGAATCCAGATGGATCTCTATTACAATCCCCAAAGAGGGCACTTTAAGTTGATGATAACTTATGTGTAGAAATATTTATTTATAATTGAAGCACTTGTTTATCTTTCAACAAGTTTTTAGTTATTTTTATATCTTTTTTTCCAAATAGTTCAAGAAAGACCACTACAAATGAGCAATATTTTGCTCTGTTATACAATTTAATAAATCAGAAACTGATGACAGAGTGCTGTATTTTACTTCTTTATCTCTTTTTATCAACCAAAAATGCTTTGCTCTGATTAGGGGGTACTTGAATTGAAAAAATGCTCACAGGGGGTATGTCACTGAAAAAAGGTTGAGAACCACTGGCATATGGTAAGGTAAATGGTAAATGGGTTGTTCTTGTATAGCGTTTTTCTACCCCTTTTTAAGGAGCCCAAAGCGTTTTGACAGTATTTCCACATTCGCCCATTCACACACTGACGGTGGGAGCTGCCATGCTAGGCGCTCACCAGGACCCATCAGGAGCAATGGTGAAGTGTCTTGCCCAAGGACACAACGGACGTGGCTAGGATGGTAGAAGGTGGGGATTGAACCAGTAACCCTCAGATTGCTGGCACAGCCACTCTACCAACTTCGCCAAGACGTCCTGTAAGGGGAGGCAGTCATAAAAACAACAACAAAGATAACATACAGTGTTGGCACTAGGAATTTTCAAAATGGCCATCAAGTCATAAAAATGGGGTCCCGCTGTAAAGTTTTGGGGTGCCACTTTTTTGTAACTGTTTTGAAAACAAACGATAAATGTATGCACTATCCTGTTATATCTCACATTCTATACTGTGTTTTGAAAATAAAATATATAATACAAAAGAAAAAACAATTATGCATATGAAAATGTATTCAGTTATAAACATTCATTCACTTTCTTCTTTCCTTCATGGATCTAAACTATACGGCTGCAATAATTTGTTTCTCTATTTTTATTTAATACATTGTAGATGTATTTATTTCAGTATAAAAGTGTAAAACAATTTTTGTTTCTCATGAAATTATGGTAATCGTGTGCCGGGGCATAAATGCATATGACAAATTTAATTGATTAATTTCACCTGTAGGTAGATCATCAGTTGTTTAAAAACCGCCACATCTACACTTTCATTGCAAATAATGCCAACAAACTTAAAATTTTGCAAGTGAGTTTCAATTGTCATTTAATACAGTGGCACTCAATGCCCCTAGCATTTCATGTCTGTCTTGATGATGGCCTTAAGCTGTGTGTTCCCCTTTAAGAATGGCGGTATGTGGGGTGAGTGATATGAGTAAGTGAGTGGACAAGTTAGGAGAGGGAGCGCTGGCATGTTCAGGAGTATTAATAGCATGGTGTATGCCCGGTTGGCTTTGTGGAAAACATGAATAAAGACTTGTAACAAATCGACGGCCTTGTCATTCCGACCACATATGCGGTCCTCTCCAAGGTTTCTCATAGTCATCATTGTCACTGTCACGACGTCCCATTGGGGTGAGTTTTCCTTGCCCTTATGTGGGCTCTACCGAGGATGTCATTGTGGTTTGTGCAGCCGTTTGAGACACTGGTGATTTAGGGCTATATGAATAAACATTGATTGATTGATTGATTGATTGATTGATTGATTGATTGATTGATTGATTGATTGATTGAGCTTATTTATTATATTTGTCTTTGAGATTGCAAAACTGTATTTTTTTTTTTTTTTACTGAAAAATATAAATACCGGTACATGCAAACTCACCTTTTTGACCTTCTTTGTTCTCTTCCTCCTTCCAGGTTTTGCCAGTTCTGCTGGACAGAAAACCGTAAGTGTGACCAACAACAACAAACAACAACAACAACAACAAAGCAGTGTGTTGTTTTCCACTTACCTACAATGACAACTGGTGGTTGCAAGCCGGGGTTGATGTTTCGAGAGAGTGAGTTGAACATGGTCACCTTGTTGGTGGACAGCCTGTCGTCGATCATCATGTGGGCGGAGCCAAAGATGTAATCTGAGGTAGCAAAGACGACGCAGCCCAGAAGCAGGAAAGCGTGCATTTTTAAAATCTTTCCTCTGGAGCAAAAAGCAAAAATATTGGACATGTCTTAGTGGTCTGACAGTAGAGATGCTCTTTGTTATTTTTCTTATTAATATTAATTTACAGCATGTACCGTAAAAAGGCAGTTTATTCGCTAAAAAACACCCTTTCTGACTCACTCTAAGGCAGGGGTCACCAACACGGTGCCCGTGGGCACCAGGTAGCCCGTAAGGACCAGATGAGTCGCCCGCTGGCCTGTTCTAAAAATAGCACCACTTACCAGCGAGCTGCCTCTATTTTTTGAATTTTATTTCTTTACTGGCAAGCTGGTCTCGCTTTGTTCGACATTTTAAATTCTAAGAGAGACAAAACTCAAATAGAATTTGAAAATCACTTGTTTAAATGAATTCATTAATTTTTTTACTTTGCTTCTTATAACTTTCAGAAAGACAATTTTAGAGAAAAAATACAACCTTAAAAATGATTTTAGGATTTTTAAACACATATACCTTTTTACTTTTTAAATGCTTTCCTCTTCTTTCCTGACAATTTAAATCAATGTTCAAGTAAATGTATTTTTTTTTGGAAAGAATAATATATCAATTTTAATTTAATTTATCATTTTAGCTTCTGTTTTTTCGATGAAGAATATTTGTGAAATATTTCTTCAAACTTATTATGATTAAAATCCCCCAAAAATATTCTGGCAAATCTAGAAAATCTTTATAGAATCAAATGTAAGTCTTATTTCAAAGTCTTTTGAATTTCTTTTAAATTTTTTGTTCTGGAAAATCTAGAAGAAATAATGATTTGCCTTTGTTAGAAATATAGCTTGTTTCAAGTTGTTATATATTCTAACAAAGTGCAGATTGGATTTTAACCTATTTAGAACATGTCATCAAAATTCAGAAAATAATCTTAATCAGGAAAAATTACTAATGATGTTATATAATTATTTTTTTGTATTTTTTTCAAAAAGATTCAAAATAGCTAGTTTTTCTCTTCTTTTTTTCGGTTGAATTTTGAAGATAAACTATGTTTCAAAATTTAATTTTCATTTTTTTCCTGATTTCTCCTCTCTTAAACCGTTCAACTAAGTGTTTTTTTCATCATTTATTCTCTACAAAAAACCTTCCGTAAAAGGAAAAAAAAATGTACGATGTTATGACAGACAGAAATACCCAATTTTTAAAATATAAATATTTATAGTTTTATTTATTAAAGGTAAATTGAGCAAATTGGCTATTTCTGGCAATTGATTTAAGTGTGTATCAAACTGGTAGCCCTTCGCATTAATCAGTACCCAAGAAGTAGCTCTTGGTTTCAAAAAGGTTGGTGACCCCTGCTCTAAGGCATAATAATTTTGAAATAATAACACTACAGCATACATGCTTGCAATCATTGTTTACACCAGTAGACGGAAAATTATTTCAGATATGTGTTGAGGTTTCGCAATATAGACTATAAAACAAAGTTTCTTACGTATGTAACATTATCACTGGAGGACAATGAATAGCTAAATATGCCACACTACACATTGTAGAGTAGGAAGATCATACTAACCGCCAATCGCAAGCTAAAGCTCTTGAATGTAAACATAAGTGGGGAGATAGGTCTTTAGTATTGATGGCAAAGAGATCGGTAGGTTGTGAGTTCGAACCCTTGCCGAGTCATACCAACGACTATAAAAATGGGACCCATTACCTCCCAGGATGACTCTCAGTATCAAGGGTTGGAATTGGGGGAAAATCACCAAAATTATCCCCGGGCGCTGCCACCGCTGCTGTTCACTGCTCCCCTCACCTCCCAAGGGGGGGATCAAGGGTGATGGCTCAAATACAGAGGATCATTTCACCACACCTAGTGTGTGTGTGACAATCAGAGGTATTTTAACTTTTAACTTCAAGTATAGTATCAGTATATGGTCGATAGTACACTGTTATAGCGAGCATTTTTATTACTAAAAAATGTTGTCATTTTTTTTATTGTTTACATGCTCACAATAAAAGTCCCTGGACACAGGAGGACTTTAGGGCAAAAACCAAGGTGTTTAAATGCAAGTTAATGGTAGGAAATCGTCCCTTTTTGGGGTCGCGGGGGGTGCCGAAGCCTCTCTCAGCTGCATTCGGGCGTACACCCTGAACAAGTCGACACCTCATCGCAGGGCCAACACAGATAGACAGACAACATTCACACTCACATTCACACACTAGGGCCAATTTAGTGTTGCCAATCAACCTATCCCCAGGTGCATGTCTTTGGAAGTGGGAAGAAGCCGGAGTACCCGGAGAGAACCCACGCAGTCACGGGGAGAACATGCAAACTCCACACAGAAAGACCTTTGTATTGTGAGTCACATGCACCAACCCCTCTACCACCATGCTGCCCGGTAAGAAATCATATAATATTTAACTGATATTGTTACCCTGTCGTCCTGTATTTTTGTCTTATTGTAATTGTGATCACAAATGTTGTCATTTGATAATCTTTAAAATTTGAAGTCAATGTTATGACCAATACTGGCCCTGGAACTACTTGGTATTGGATCGATACCCAAATTTGTAGTCTCGGTCAAAACTAATCTAAAGTATCAAAAAAGCAGCAGTATAAGTGCTCATTATTTTTCAACAGATGTGTTGATATGACCATGTTACAAGAGAAATTAACCAAATATTAAAAGTAAATTAGCAAGTACAAATTGATAGTTTTGGGAAAATGATACAACCGGAAATTACGTAATATGTTACCGTATATGTCAACAGCTATTTCATTCACATACCAAATAATACAAAATAATATATTGTGGTATAGTGTATACCAGTGGCTCTCAACTTTTTTTCAGTGATGTACCCCCCTGTGAACAAATTTTTAATTCAAGTACCCCCTAATCAGAGCAAAGCATTTTTGGTTGAAAAAAAGAGATAAAGAAGTAAAATACAGCACTATGTCATCAGTTTCTGATTTAATAAATTGTATAAAAGTGCACAATATTGCTCATTTGTAGTGGTCTTCTCTTGAATTATTTTGGAAAAAAATATATAAAAATAACTAAAAACTTGTTGAAAAATAAACAAGTGATTCAATTGTGAATAAAGACTTCTACACATAGAAGTAATCATCAACTTAAAGTGCCCTCTTTGGGGATTGTAATAGAGATCCATCTGGATTCTTGAACTTAATTCTAAACATTTATTCCCAATAAAAGAAATCTTTAACATCAATATTTATGGAACATGTCCACAAAAAATCTAGCTGTCAACAATGAATATTGCATTGTTGCATTTCTTTTCACAGTTTAGAAACCTACATTCATATTTTTATTATTTAATAAATATAGTTATAAAGGATTTTTTAATTGTTGCTATTTTTAGAATAGTTTTGAAAAATATCACGTACCCCTTGGCATACATTCAAGTACCCCCAGGGGTACGCGTACCCCCATTTGAGAACCACTGCTGTTTACCATTATAGCAGGAGGCTGCAAAATATATCGTAATACAGTATAGATTTTAGGCCATATCGCCCATCCCTACTACGTGTATATACACTGCACGTTAAGTGGAAGAAAATGGATGGATGGTTGTTTTGTAGGCATGTTTGTAATAAAAGGAGAACTACTAAAATGAGCTGAACAAGACTAGCATTAAAAGACCAACTATATCATTACCGTTTGTAAAAAAAAAAAATAGTGAGAGGAATAATACGTAATCTTATGGATTCATCCATTATTCGCGGAGGACTTTGGAATGTAACGTAACCCCTCTTCAGTATTGTAAAACCACATTGAAAAACATGATCAGCAAGGAGAGAAAAAGAGTGGCATGACAACAACAAAGAAACATTCACAGAGCTGCAGGAATTCATGTTTGGGTTCTATACGCACCTTTCTTTTCTTACAAAGATAACATCTGAGAACTTTTAAACTTGGCAGGAACATGTGGGGAACTTGTGGCTGAACTGTAGATGAACTTGTTGGCCATTTGCAGGCATAAATAGGTAGGAAGGTAGGTCCAAAAAAAGTTAGGACATGATTTCTGTATTTTAACAAAGCATACATTCTAAACCCACTGTCATGTCTGTGTGATCATGTTTTGTTTTTTGGACACTCGGTTCCTGTTTTTGCACTTTCTTGTTTGTTTTGTTACCGTGACTACCCATTAGTTTTCACCTGTCCTCATGTTACGCACCTGTCTCACATTTTGCACTCGCACCCCTGTTTTCACTGATTATGTCAATGCTATTTAAGCCGGTCTGTTTCTGTTGTTCGTCCTGGCTACATCACCATCTATCACCTGCTACGCACCTTGTAATGAACAATGCCAATGATCCATGTCCCGTTCTCGTTCTGTTCCAAGTAAGCTTTTCATTATTTACGCCATAGTGCAGGTTTTTGTTTTATACCTAATTGTAAATGGGTTGTACTTGTATAGCGCTTTTCTACCCCTTTTTTAAGGAGCCCAAAGCGCTTCGACAGTATTTCCACATTCGCCCATTCACACACACATTCACACACTGACTTTATGTTCATAATTTTTCCTTAGTGCAAGGTTTGTTTTCACTGCCAAGTTTTTGTACCTCCTTGGAAGCGCCTTTTGTTAGTTTCTGTTTTTTAGTTAAAATTAAATCATGTCCTTACCTTCACGCCGTGTCCACTCCAATCGCTTTGCACCTCGGGAAAACAATCTACGCTCTAGTCCAAGTTGTGACAGATGTTGCCAGCAGCAAAACTTTTTCCCTGCAAGCGTTTTTGAGTCGATGGAAGAAGGAATGGGAGGCGTTAGGGGCCATGAAGGACCGGGATCTCATGTGGAGTCTAAGCGGCAAGCTAATCCCGAATAGCTCCATGTGGTGGGGACGGCGCCGTGTCACCGCAGTCCTGGAACCACCGCCCCCGACGAAGAACGTCAGGGAAGGCTTCCGCGAGCGGACAGGACATGTCGCTCCCGCAAGGTCCTCCCCCCCCCGGGTGGAAAAAGGCAGCAGGCTGCCCGGCTTCCCCAGGACAATTTCACACCACTGTCAGTGGATGACATCACAACTCAGGAAGATTTTTTTTTTTCTGAATTATTTTTCTTTTTTTTCACCCACTCGAACCCAGGTGGGTAAAACAGAAAGACATTTTGGACAATTTAATGGGGAGGTTTCTGCCCCCCTCCTTACCTCCCTCCACCCACCCCAAACGACAGTTCCAGACCGCGAGGAGCGCGTCTGATATCCGCTCATTGAGGGGGGGGCTAGGGCTGGGAGCGGTTAAGGTTGGGTCGCTCAGTGTCATGCCAAGCCACAGCCTCTAGCACGGCCGCCGCCACCAGTCTTTCGGCTTCCTAAGCCGCAACGTCCGGTACGGACACCACTACCAGTCTTTTTGCCTGCCAAGCCGCAACCCCCAGCTAGGCCAGCTCCACCTGCACCACAGCTAGCTGCACCACGGCTAGCTGCACCACGGTTAGCACCAAGTGATAGGCTAGCACCAAGTCCAAGGCTAGCACCAAGTCCAAGTCCAAGGCTAGCACCAAGTCCAAGTCCAAAGCTAGCACCAAGTCCAAGTCCACGACTAGCACCAAGTCCAAGTCCACGGCTAGCACCAAGTCCACGGCAAGCTCCAGTGCCTGCACCACGCCGCCCCCCAGTGCCTGCAACACGCCGGCCCCAGTGCCTGCACCACGCCAGGCCCCAGTGCCTGCACCACGCCGCCCCCCAGTGCCTGCACCACGCCGGCCCCAGTGCCTGCACCACGCCAGGCCCCAGTGCCTGCACCACGCTAGGCCCCAGTGCCTGCACCACGCCAAGCTTCAGTGCCTGCACCACGCCGGGCCCCAGTGCCTGCTCAACGCCAAGCTCCAGTGCCTGCACCACGCCAAGCTCCAGTGCCTGCACCACGCCAAGCTCCAGTGCTGCCAATAGCTGCACCACACCGCCAAGCTCGAGTGCCGCAAGTAGCAGCTCAACGGCGCCAAGCTCCAGTACCGCCAGTAGCAGCTCCACGCCAAAACACGCCGCCTGACGCACCACGCCAAACTTCGCCGCCTTCCACGATGACGATGCGTCCGCCTCCTCGTCGGCCACGGATGTGGCCGCTACGTGGTCGTCCGCCACGCCAAGTGCGCCGACCCCCTCGTCGGCCACGGATGTGGCCCTTCCCGGGTCGCCCACCTCGTCAAGTACAGCGGTCCTCTACGCGTCACCGCCACCTGACTCTGCCCCGGTGGATACTGGGACACTTGGTCTGGCGACCCCCCGCCAAGTCCCCCTCCTGCCCTCCCATGACTCTTGATCGTAGTTTTTTTTGGGACATCTGGGATCTGTCCTTAACGGGGGGTCTCTGTCATGTCTGTGTGATCATGTTTTGTTTTTTGGACACTCAGTTCCTGTTTTTCCACTTTCTTGTTTGTTTTGTTACCATGATTACTAGGGTTGTGAATCTTTGGGTGTCCCACGATTCGATTCAATATCGATTCTTGGGGGTCACAATTCGATACTATATTGGTTTTTTCGATTCGATTCTCGATTCAAAAACGATATTTTTCCGATTCAAAACGATTCTGTATTCATTCAATACATAGGATTTCAGCAGGATCTACCCCAGTCTGCTGACATGCAAGCAAAGTAGTAGATTAAAAAAAAAAAACTTTTATAATTGTAAAGGACAATGTTTTATCAACTGATTGCAATAATGTAAATTTGTTTTAACTACTAAACGAACCAAAAATATGACTTATTTTATCTTTGTGAAAATATTGGACACAGTGTGTTGTCAAGCTTATGAGATGCAATGCAAGTGTAAGCCACTATTGTTCTTTTTTTTTTTTTTTTTTATAAATGTCTAATGATAATGTCAATGAGGGATTTTTAACCACTGCTATGCTGAAATTATAATTAATATTGATACTGTTGTTGATATTATTTATTTTTGTTTCACTACTTTTGGTTTGTTCTGTGTCGTTTATTGCAGTTCTGAGTGTTGCTGGGTCAGGTTTGGTTTTGGAATTGGATTGCATTGTTATGGTATTGCTGTGTAGTGGTTGGATTGATCAAAAATTAAAAAAAAAATAGATTTTTTAAAAATGAGAATTGATTCTGAATCGCACAACGTATTCGATTCGATTCGTATTCGAATCGATTTTTTTCCCACACCCCTAATGACTACCCATTAGTTTTCACCTGCCCTCATGTCACACACCTGTCTCACGTTTTGCACTCGCACACCTGTTTTCACTGATCATGTCAATGCTATTTAAGCCGGTCTGTTTCATTTGTTCGTCCTGGCAACATCACCATCTATCACCTGCTACGCACCTTGTAATGAACCATGCCAAGGATCCATGTCCCGTTCTCGTTTTGTTCCAAGTAAGCTTTTCGTTATTTATGCCATGGTGCAAGTTTTTGTTTTATGTTCATAGTTTTGCCTTAGTGCAAGTTTTATTTTCACTGCCAAGTTTTTGTACCTGCCTTTTGTTTGTTCGAGTTTTTTAGTTCAAATTAAATCATGTCCTTACCTTGACGCCGTGTCCACTCCAATCACTTTGCGCCTCGGGAAAACAATCCACGCCCTAGTCCAAGTCGTGACACCAACATAACTCATTGGGGGGACAAATCTTTAGATCCAAGTTGGTGGTGGCCTAAAATGCGCTGAATAGACTGCGAGGAATTGGCCCTCTGTCACATCACTTCTAATAGAAATGTTGTATTGTATAGTGATGATGGATGGATGGACCTGGCTAGCAGGGCTGCTTAATTGCACGGGCTTACACTTTTAGGGTCCAAGCTGGTGCTGGAGTCACAGGAACACATTGTGACAGCAAAAGGTGGCAAATGATCTCCTGAAAAAAATATCCTCGCAAATATCAATATGAATATGAAGTATTAAATGCATGGGTGAAAAAGTGAATTTTGTGTCCTAGCCTTTATCTTTTTGACATTGTTACAATCAAATGTTGGCAAAGCCCGGGCAACCACCTCTGTGTGTCGCCAAAGTATCCACAGCCCGTAGAAATGTGCGTACAGTACGTGAAGCATGAAGTTGGCATGAGGCAGCGCACATATCCATGTCAAGTAACTCTTAATAACTCTCATCACTGCCGTCAAGTTTTTTGTGCAAAAGCCCACTCAATACATAAGGAGGTGAGTTTTCTAAATGAGATGCATTGACGGTCAAACCCAAAATAGCTGTGGTTCCTGTCAATGCCTCATGACTGGAGCTAGAAACAAAGACGACGACTGATTGTTGAAAAAAGCCGTGAAAAGCTTAAAACAACATAACATGTGTTGAGGCACCTCGTTCAGCTTTAACAACGCTTTTCCGGGACTGTGATGATTCTGGCGCTGTGGTGAGAAGGAGAACAATGTTCCAAAAGCTATAAAGACATTCTCTCATTTGATGTTTTTCTGACGGCGAGGGCAATGCCAGAACATTTGATTTGCAAATTTTTCATCCTGCATCCAAACATTGTTGGAGGAAATGGACTGCTAGCGCCCTCCTCCACAAGGACAAACATTTCCATGAAGATCATCAACTCACCCGCTCCCATTGCCTGTCTGTTATTCATACGATGTATTTGGTGATTAATCACGAATGAACTCAATTTTTTGGACAGCCTTAATACAGTGGTTCTCAACCTTTTTTCAGTGATGTACCCCCTGTGAACACATTTTTATTCAAGTACCCCCTAATCAGAGCAAAGCATTTTTGGTTGAAAAAAGAGAAAAAGAAGTAAAATACAGCACTATGTCATCAGTTTCTGATTTATTAAATTGTATAACAGTGCAAAATATTTCTCATTTGTAGTGGTCTTTCTTGAACTATTTGGAAAAAAAGACATAAAAAGTTACTAAAAACAAACATAAACAATTGATTCAATTATAAATGCAGATTTCTACACATCTTAAAGTGCCCTCTTTGGGATTGTAATAGCGATCCATCTGGATTCATACACTTAATTCTAAACATTTCTTCACAATAAAAGAAATCTTTAACATCAACATTTATGGAACATGTCCACAAAAAATCTAGCTGTCAACACTGAATATTGCATTTTTGCATTTCTTTTCACAGTTTATAAACTTACATCCATATTTTTACTATTCAATAAATATAGTTATAAAGGATTTTTGAATTGTTGCTATTTTTAGAATATTTTTTAAAAATATCACGTACCCTTTGGTATACATTCAAGTACCCCCAGGGGTACGCGTACCCCCATTTGAGAACCACTGCCTTCATATATATGAACAAAAATCTAATAATTTCTCCCATAAGAAATAATGGAAAACCAATTCATTCATTCCAGACATTCAAAATTATAAAACACAAAATATATTTTTGGAAAGAATAATTATTTTTAGGGCTCGGTCTCTCACAGTTGAAGTGTACCTATGATGAAAATTACAGACCTCTGTCATCATTTTAAGTGGGAGAACTTGCACAATCGGTGGCTGACCAAATACTTTTTTGCCCCACTGTATATCACAGATATTACGTTATATATTATATACAATGTAAACAAAAAAACTCACAGGGAGAACATGCAAAGTCCACACAGAAAGACTCCTATCCTGGGAATCGAACCCAGTACAATCTCACTATGAGGAAATAGCACTAATCACTGTGGCTCCTTATCTAATATCAAATAAATGCCTGTGTTTCCAAAACCTTTGAGCGGTACATCAGGATTTTAACTTGAAAGTATTTGTACAACATTTCACTGGACAACTCGCAACATTGCCTTCCACAACATGCACTATAAAGTAAGCTATTAAAAATTAGCCTTAAATGTCCCATATCTGTTACAAAGCCTTTTTCCATATAAGTTGGGAAATTGTGTTATATGTAAATATAAACGGAATACAATGTTTTGCAAATCCTTTTCAACCCATATTCAATTGAATGCACTGCAAAGACAAGATATTTGATGTTTAAACTCATAATTTTTTTTTTTTTTTTTTTGCATATAATAATTAACTTAGAATTTCATGGCTGCAACACGTGACAAAGTAGTTGGGAAAGGGCATGTTCACCACCGTGTTACATCACCTTTTCTTTTAACAACACTCAATAAACGTTTGGGAACTGAGGAAAGTAATTGTTGAAGCTTTGGAAGTGGAATTATTTACCATTCTTGTTTTATGTACAGCTTCAGTCGTTCAACAGTCCGGAGTCTCTGCTGTCGTATTTTACGCTTTATAATGTGTGACACATTTCGATGGGAGACAGGTCTGGACTGCAGGCGAACCAGGAAAGTACCCGCACTCTTTTACCACGAAGCCACGCTGTTGTAACACTTGTCTTGCTGAAATAAGCAGGGTCGTCCATGATAACGTTGCTTGGATGACAACATATGTTGCTCCAAAACCTGTATGGACCATTCAGCATTAATGGTGCCTTCACAGATGTGTAAGTTACCCATGCCTTGGGCACTAATGCACCCCCGTACCATCACAGATGCTGGCTTTTGAAATTTGTGCCTATAACAATCCAGATGGTTATTTTCCTCTTTGTTCCGGAGGACACCACGTCCACAGTTTCCAAATATAATTTGAAATGTGGACTCTTCAGACCACAGAACACCTTTCCACTTTGCATCAGTCCATCTTAGGTGAGCTCGGGCCCAGCCAAGCCGGCGGCGGCGTTTCAGGATATTGTTGATAAATAGGTTTGGCTCTGCATAATAGAGTTTTAACTTGCACTTACAGATGTAGCGACCAACTGCAGTTACTGACAGTGGTTTTATGAAGTGTTCCTGAGCCCATGTGGTGATATCCTTTACACACTGATGTCCGTTTTTGATGCAGTACCGCCTGAGGGATCAAAAGTCCATAATATCATCGCTTACGCGCAGTGATTTCTCCAGATTCTCTGAACTTTTTGATGATTTTACGGACCGTAGATGGTAAAATCCCTAAATTCCTTGCAATAGCTCGTTGAGAAATGTTGTTCTAAAATCATGGCACACACCTGTTCCCAATTAGCCTGCACACCTGTGGGATGTTCAATATAAGTGTTTGATGAGCATCCCTCAACTTTATCAGTATTTATTGCCAGCTTTCACAATTTCTTTGTCACGTGTTGCTGGCATCAAATTCTAAAGTTAATGATTATTTGCAAAAAAAATAAATAAATGTTAATCAGTTTGAACATCAAATATGTTGTCTTTGTAGCATATTCAACTGAATATGGGTTGAAAATGATTTGAAAATCATTGTATTCCGTTTGTATTTACATCTAACACAATTTCCCAACTCATATGGAAACGGGGTGTGTAAATAGCTGCTTGCAACCAGTTCCAGCACACTTAAACATAGTGTGGTTCATTTCAATGCAGTTTGCAATGAAGCACACAGATATAAGCCCTAAACGTCTGAAACGACGATGTTTTTCGCCAAAAGTTAACTCAGCTAATGCTTTAACACAAACCCCTGAAACAATTCAGGTATGCTGTAAATGTAAATGTACAATCTTCAAAATCTTGAATTTAGACAGAATAATGCCATGAGTATTAGCATGCCTTTGACATTGCAGTATTTGCAAATGCTTTGTACAGTTTTTTATTCTCTCACGGTAAAGTCATGTGTTTTCTACATATTATAACACATTAAAAGCGTTACTAAAACGGCCTTCTTTCATCTCCGTAATATCGCTAAAATTCGCTCCATTCTGTCCACTAAAGACGCTGAGATCATTATCCATGCGTTTGTTACGTCTCGCCTCGACTACTGTAACGTATTATTTTCGGGTCTCCCCATGTCTAGCATTAAAAGATTACAGTTGGTACAAAATGCGGCTGCTAGACTTTTGACAAGAACAAGAAAGTTTGATCACATTACGCCTATACTGGCTCACCTGCACTGGCTTCCTGTGCACTTAAGATGTGACTTTAAGGTTTTACTACTTACGTATAAAATACTACACGGTCTAGCTCCATCCTATCTTGCCGATTGTATTGTACCATATGTCCCGGCAAGAAATCTGCGTTCAAAGGACTCCGGCTTGTTAGTGATTCCCAAAGCCCAAAAAAAGTCTGCGGGCTATAGAGCGTTTTTCGTTCGGGCTCCAGTACTCTGGAATGCCCTCCCGGTAACAGTTCGAGATGCCACCTCAGTAGAAGCATTTAAGTCTCACCTTAAAACTCATTTGTATACTCTAGCCTTTAAATAGACTCCCTTTTTAGACCAGTTCTTTTCTTTTTCTTCTATGTCCCACTCTCCTTTGTGGAGGGGGTCCGGTCCGATCCGGTGGCCATGTACTGCCTGCCTGTGTATCGGCTGGGGACTTCTCTGCGATGCTGATCCGCCTCCGCTTGGGATGGTTTCCTGCTGGCTCCGCTGTGAACGGGACTCTCGCTGCTGTGTTGGATCCGCTTTGGACTGGACTCTCGCGACTGTGTTGGATCCATTGTGGATTGAACTTTCACAGTATCATGCTAGACCCGCTCGACATCCATTGCTTTCCTCCTCTCTAAGGTTCTCATAGTCATCATTGTCACCGACGTCCCACTGGGTCATTATTGTCACCGATGTCCCACTGGGTGTGAGTTTTCCTTGCCCTTATGTGGGCCTACCGAGGATGTCGTGGTGGTTTGTGCAGCCCTTTGAGACACTAGTGATTTAGGGCTATATAAGTAAACATTGATTGATTGATTGATTAATTTAGGTTATCTACTGTTTCTTCATTTTGCAGGAATCCACTGCATCTACTACTGTGATAAAAACTATTTAGGATTTTACGGTGTTTTACTGTTGCAATTTAATAATTGCTGGTCGTAGTTTTTACGGTCATTTTTCACAGTGAACGTTTGTAATGACTTCTCTCCACCACCCCAGGTATCCGCCACTTTAGTTTTGATGACGCTGCAGACGGCAGACCAACTTAACGTTTAACATTCAAGTGTTAAACTTCGTATTAGTCTGCTGTTCTTAAATCCAATTATTTTCCTTTTTCTAGTATCGATGAAATTGATCGATAAATTTTGTTTTTGGTCTTGTCAATCACGAGAAAGAAAGTCATTTTTTCCCCCCATCTTTGATGAACTGAAAGCACTTTGCCGGCAAAAAAACAACTTTTCTCAAAGGAGTTCGAGTCTCCAACAATCATGTCAAAGGGGAGCAAAGGCTGCGAAGTATAGTGTGCCTCACGTCTCCCAACTATGGCGTGCATGCGAGGCCTTCGCCAGCTGAAAGCGATACTTGAAAGGCTAAGAGGGGACGAGATGGAACTCTGATAAGAGAGGCCATAGTTTCCTTTCGGGAGAGCTGACACTGGGGAGGAGATCAAAATAAACAATCTCCATGCATTGGAACTCCAGCACATGAAACTTAGTACCCATATTCTTACTGACAATATATACAGCAGCAAGTGGATGCTGACAGCTCAGCAGGAATATCCTGGAATTAATCCCTTTCTCTATTTCTCTTATTCTTTGGTCATGATGCGCACTGCCTAACATCTGCTCAACACAGGGATCCCATTCTGGCAAAGTTTTATAGTCAAAAAGTGGGTTTTGTGGTGATCAGTGTTGGCAGTAATGTGTTCCAAATCCATGATGTCGTGTTCCAATGCATTGTATGTTATCTTTCTGCCACTAAGCTCCATGTTGGACACTTATCACTGAGAGTTTAAAGTATATTACATATCATGAACTCAGGCATGTGTTACTCCTTTAGCTGGGACTTGTGTAAGTTCCACATTCTTGAGCTGTCATTAGTGCAGTCAAACTGTTCATTTTTAAATCAAATTATTCACACTTTTGATCATGCTTTGTCATGAAAATGGGAGGTTTTTTGGGTTGGTGCACTAATTGGAAGTGTATATTGTGTTTATTATGTTGATTTATAAAAAAAAAATATATATATATGTATATATATATATATATATATATATATATATATATTTCTTTGTTTATTTCTTTATTATTTCTTTATTTATTTTCTAATTTAAAAAAAAATAATAATAAAAAATCTTCTGCGGCCCGCTACCAATCGAGCCGCGGCCCGGTGGTTGGGGACCAATGGTGTAGAATGTAAGAAAAAGCTTAATAAAGTGACATGTTTACATTTTCCTGAGGGAACTCTCCTGAATGAATCAATAAAGTAATATCTATCTATCTATCTATCTATCTATCTATCTATCTATCTATCTATCTATCTATCTATCTATCTATCTATCTATCTATCTATCTATCTAACTATCTATCTATCTATCTATCTATCTATCTATCTATCTATCTATCTATCTATCTATCTATCTATCTATCTATCTATCTATCTATCTATCTATCTATCTATCTATCTATCTATCTATCTATCTATCTATCTATCTATCTATCTATCTATCCATCCATCCATTTATCTATCTATGTCAGGGGTGTCAAACTCATTTTAGATTGAGGGCCACATGGAAAAAATTCTACTCCCAAGTAGGCCAGACTGGTAAAATCACGGCACGATAACTTAAAAATAAAGACAACTTCAGATTGTTTTCTTTGTTTGAAAATAAAACAAGCACATTCTGAAAATGTACAAATCATAATTTTGTCGGGGTTATTTACACTTACATGTTGCGGTTAATTCTACGCTATCTTTTTTTTGGTCGTTGTTTATACTTTCTGAATAATTTATATGATAATATTGTATTTATGTTGCAATTGCCGTTTTGGCGTCATATGCTCTGTTATCTGTTTGGATCAGGGGTGTCAAACTCATTTTAGATGGGGGGCCACATGGAGAAAAATCTACTCTCAAGTGGACCGGACTGGTAAAATCACGCCACGATAACTTAAAAATAAAGACAACTTCAGATTGTTTTTTTTGTTTAAAAATAGAATAAGCACATTCTGAAAATGTACAAAAATATTTTTTTACACTTACATGTTTGTGTTAGATTTTTATTTGTTGTTATTTATACTTTCTGAATAAATGATGTGATAATGTTCATCAGTTAACTCATTGGTGTTAATTTTCAATCTATCAAAAATAAAAAATAATAATATCAAAATCTAATTACAGCAGGCCCTGCGATGAGGTGGCAACTTGTCCAGGGTGTACGTCGCCTTCCGCCCGGTTGTAGCTGAGATAGGCACCATCGCCCCCCGCGACCCCAAAGGGAATAAGCGGTAGAAAATGGATGGATGGATAATTACAGCAAGTTATGTATGTACTTTGCTCATTTTCCACGACTAGCGCACTAACATAATGTGGTTTATTTTTATTTTTTTACATATGTAGCATCATCTACAAAGATACAAAAAAATTGCTATTGCGACATACAGTGGACACATTTAAAACAGCAGTTTCTTTCATCAAAAAATGTCAACCAGTTGTTATACTCATCCTGCGGGCCGGATAAAACTGTTCGCAGGCCTGAACCGGCCTGCAGGCCGTACGTTTGACACCCCTGATCTATGTTGTTGTGATCACGTAGGCCTTGCATGCTGGATCGAGGTGCAGGTGAAAAGGACTATCTACTACAGGGGTGTCAAACTCATTTTAGCTCAGGGGCCATATGGAGAAAATCTATGCACACGCTGGGCCGGACTATTATATGGAGCCCCAAAAGGGACGCAGAAGAAACTATCTCATGCGCACGAGATACATATCTAAAAAAAAATTCCCCATGTCCCTTTCGGGCTCCGTACTATTAAAATCATGGCATTAAAACTAACAAATAATGACAACTTAAGATTGTTTTCTTTGTCTTACTATGGCCAAAAATAGGACACATTCTGAAAATGTTACAATAAAAATATAGAAAAAAACACCAGCAGCTGTAAAGTTTAGATCCATGAAGGAAAGAAGAAAGTGAACGAATGTTTGTAACTGAATAAATGTATACATACATAATCTGTTTCTTCTTGAAAACATCGTGTAATGATGACGTGTACGAGTGACATCACGGACTGTTAGGAAATATGAGCGCTGCACACACACAGCTAAAAGTCGTCTGCTTTAACGGCATAATTACACAGTATTTTGGAGATCTGTGTTGCTGAATCTTTTGCAATTTGTTCAATTAATATTGGAGAAGTCAAAGTAGAAAGATGGAGTTGGGAAGCTTTAACCTTTAGCCACACAAACACACGGTGATTCCTTGTTTAAAATTCCCAGAGGTGAAATTTTACCATGGATCAGAGCGGTCAAGCGAACATAGATCCCGACCGAATGTCAACCAGCAGATTTCGGTGAGAAAATTGTGGTAAAAAGTCGCTTCTTACCGGAGATCAGCTGAGCTTGCACCGTCCATAAAACTGCCGTCGACTTCCCTGAGACACCGGCGTCAAGACACCCGTGGACACACATCCGACTATCAGGTACTGTTAAACTCACCAAAACACTAGCAACACAATAAAAAGGTAAGGGATTTCCCAGAATTATCCTAGTAAATGTGTCTAAAGACATCTGAATCCGTCCCAATGCAATCGCGTTTTTTTTTTTAACTTTTTTTTTTTTTTTTTAGTCCCGTGCTATCAATATCCTCAAACACAAATCTTTCATCCTCGCTCAAATTAATGGAGAAATTGTCGTTTTCTCGGTCCGAATAGCTTTTTTTGTTGGAAGCTCCCATTAAAAACAATGTGAGGATGTGAGGAGCCATCAACATGTGACGTCATCGTCTGCGACTTCCGGTAAAGGCAGGGCTTTTCTGTTAGCGACCAAAAGTTGCGAACTTTATCGTGGATGTTCTCTACTAAATCGTTTCAGCAAAAATATGGCAATATTGCGAAATGATCAAGTATGACACATAGAATGGACCTGCTATCCCCGTTTAAATAAGAAAATCTCATTTCAGTAGGCCTTTAAGTAACGTTTATGACAACGTTTTTCCAAAACACAATAAAGAATGTGAGATATAACAGGATAATGCATACATTTATAATTTGTTTTCAAAACGGTTACAAAAAAGTGGGACCTCAAAAATGTACTGTGGGACCCCATTTTTATGACTTATTGGGGTCCCTTGGTCCTCTCCAAGGTTTCTCATAGTCAAACACATTGACATCCAACTGGGTTGTGAGTTTAAGTGCCCTTATGTGGGCTCTGAACCGAGGATGTCGTTGTGGCTTGTGCAGACCTTTGAGACACTTGTGATTTAGGGCTATATAAATAAATATCGATTAATTGATTGATTGAATGTCTAAGCGAAAGATTTTGTACCCCATGTAGGTTATATTGACATATTTAAATTTCTCTATGTTCACTTTTACAGTGTTCTGAAGTGAAGACTATTAAAAGGTTCTCAAATGTAGTCAACAAGATATCAATCTGCAAAGCTTGCAAGAGGAGACAGAGCAGAGTACTTTTATCAGAGTTCTTAAATCTGAGATTTTAGATGAAAGACAATATAATCCATTATGTTTGCTGCTTTTAGACTGATATCCCATATCAATATCGGATGGCGACAATTCTAACAAATAGCCTGCAAATACAGGTCCTTGGGTTATGAACTGTGAGTTTTAGTGTAAGACGAGACATGTTTCTAAATAAACTCATAAGTTATTCACTCTGTATACCTATAAAGTACTGTAATCCGTCCATCCAACCAACCATTTTCTACCGCTTGTCCCTTTCGGAGCAGATCTTTCCACATATTCTAAGATATCGGCTGGGGACATCTCTGCGCTGCTGGTCCGCCTACGCTTGGGATGGTTTCCTGCTGGCTCCGCTGTGAACGGGACTCTCGCTGCTGTGTCTTGGATCCTCTTTGGACTGGACTCTCGCGACTGTGTTGTATCCATTGTGGATTGAACTTTCACAGTATCATGTTAGATCCGCTCGACATCCATTGCTTTCCTCCTCTCTAAGGTTCTCATAGTCATCATTGTCACCGACGTCCCACTGGGTCATTATTGTCACCAATGTCCCACTGGGTGTGAGTTTTCCTTGCCCTTATGTGGGCCTACCGAGGATGTCGTGGTGGTTTTGCAGCCCTTTGAGACACTAGTGATTTAGGGCTATATAAGTAAACATTGATTGATTGATTGATACTATCTTTCATCCTTAACGATGGTTTGCTGCATTTGAGCAGCTCGGACTGGACTTATATTGAATAACCAGTGTTGGTTTATGAGAGAGCATTGGTTGCCATAAAACATTGTAAAATGACGTCCACTCGTTTTTTTATTTAAATATACAGTATATAATATCCTAGCACAGTGGTTCTCAACCTTTTTTCAGTGATGTACCCCCTGTGAACATTTTTTTTAATTCAAGTACCCCCTAATCAGAGCAAAGCATTTTTGGTTGAAAAAAAAGAGTAAAAGGAGTAAATGTAGCTGAGATAGGCGCCAGCGCCCCCCGCAACCCCAAAAGGGAATAAGCGGTATAAAAATGGATGGATACAGCACTATGTCATCAGTTTCTGATTTATTAAATTGTATAACAGTGCAAAATATTGCTCATTTGTAATGGTCTTTCTTGAACTATTTAAAAAATATATATAAAGATAACTAAAAACTTGTTGAAAAATAAACAAGTGATTCAATTATAAATAAAGATTTCTATACATAGAAGTAATCATCAACTTAAAGTGCCCTCTTTGGGGATTGTAATAGAGATCCATCTGGATTCATCAACTTAATTCTAAACATTTCTTCATAAAAAAATAAATCTTTAACATCAATATTTATGGAACATATCCACAAAAATCTGTCTGTCAACACTGAATATTGCATTGTTGCATTTCTTTTCACAGTTTATGAACTTACATTCATGTTTTTTGAAGTATTATTCAATAAATATATTTATAAAGGATTTTTGAATCGCTGCTATTTTTAGAATATTTCTTTAAAATCTCACGTACCCCTTGGCTTACCTTCAAGTACCCCCAGGGGTACACGTACCTCCATTTGAGAACCACTGTCCTAGCATATCTACATGAATAGGTTTACAAAGTTTAAAATATCAAAATGGCCTACGCGTCCTTTGATTTTTCAGTATACAGCCATCTGTAGTTTGGACTCCCAGTAATGACAGATTTAAGATAATGTCAATAAAACACTTATCAAACTTTAACTTTAACTTTATATATATATATATATATATATATATATATATATAATTTTTTTTTTTTTAAATATATAAAGTTTAATTGAATTGGTAAAAATGAATTTAACATCAATTAAGAGTAGGCCTATATTTAATGGTATTGCAATGAAATCGTTGTTTAAGGTGCATTAAAGTAAAGTAATAAGTAATTTAAAAGAAATATAATACACGTATGGTAATTAACGTGATATATATAATATGGCTCATAACTTTTCAATGACACTAGTTATTAACACAAAATTTTGGTATGACGTAATTATAGAATAATGTTAAATATCCAGTGAGAATATAGAAGTGGAGGAGTGCTAGAAATAACAATAATATTAATAATAAAAGGTTTGACTGGCCTTAACAATGTGTGTGTTGTAGTACAAGTGACTAAAACACTTGAAATAATACAAGAAGCACCACTGAATACTCAAACACATTTTGGTGAAAAGTGCCGTAAACAAAATAACAACATCAGAGCGTCTGCTTCTCATTAACAACTCACTTAGTCATTTCCATCATTGTGGAAGTCTAAAAAAAGTACGAAGAAAACACGCTGGGTTCCTCATTAATTTTAAATGCTTTGTTTTCAACAGGCCTGTCTTCCCTTTCACGCATGCAAGCATCCACACACACAAACACACAACCTGCAGTGTTTCACAGCAAGTTGCTTCTTTTTTAATGTAATTTGTTGTTCATCTTGTTAGTTTAAGTATTATGGTCTCCTTTCAACAACTAGTTTTGTATTTTTTTAGTCCTATTGTTAACAAAATGCATGCCCTTCGAGTATAGAAAGGAGTACAATTGTTTTGAGAGGATGCAACAAACATGCCTTGTAATTGTTTTGCAGATATAATAGATAGACTGACGAAACAAATGTCAGCACATATTTCTTGCCTTTAGGGAAAGTATGCCGCTCACAATAGTCGTGGCTTTCCAACACAAAGCACAATTTGAATATGTGGCTTTGCCTCAGTGAATTCTAAGCAGGTCTCTTGGTTTAACGTTTTTACACTTGAGAGGCGAGAGGATGTTTTTTATTTTTATCAGGAGAAGGGTAATTCTCCTGCAGGGGTTAACATGAAAGGCAAAGGTTCAAAAGTTAATTTGCTCCGAGTGTATACTTGCCAACCTTGAGACCTCCGATTTCGGGAGGTGGGGGGCGTTGTCGGGGGTGGGGCGGAGGCGTGGTTGGGGTGGGGGGCGTGGTTAAGAGGGGCGTATAATTCACCAACTCAAATATTTCATATATATGAAATACTTGACTTTCAGTGAATTCTAGCTATATATTTATTTTATTATATATATAAATAAAATAAATAGTTGAAATTCAGACGGCACCTATCAAATACACAGTAATAAAAACACAGTTGTTCTACTAACTGTACTGTGCTTGCTGATTACTAAAATAAAAACAACAACACTTACCTTTCACTATTTGAGTAACCTTTGTTCTGCCCTTTGCGTACTGGCGAGAGTCACTTGCCGTCAGGTGCGCAACACCACGTAAATCATTGGCCAATCAAAAAACAACCCCATAACGCTATAGCCAACATTCACCAGGAGATGGCGACAAACAACATAGAATCACTCTATTACAGACGGCGTCGCCATGGCTGTAACTTCCTCGTTCTTCTGCTTCGTCTCCTTGTGTGTGCAGTTTTTTATTAAAATCCGTAGATGTTGTAACGTAATTGGGCAGGCAAGCTGTTTATATAGTGGGAAAGCAGGCGTGAAAACAGACTGTCCCCACTCAGGTCCGCATGGAGCTCGAGGGGGCGTGGCCTCCAGCTCCGCTGAATTTCGGGAGATTTTCGGGAGAAAATTTCTTCCGGGAGGTTTTCGGGAGAGGCACTGAATTTCTGGAGACTCCCGTAAAATTCGGGAGGGTTGGCAAGTATGTCCGAGTGACCTAGCGACGCTGTTCATCACTTTGAGCTGAAAAACCTCAGTGGGCTGAAGGTAATCTTTTTTAAAATAAAAATAAAAAAACAATGTCAGTATAATACAGTGGAAATAATTCAACTATTTTTAGTTTTGATAATACAAAATTATACATTTTTTAAGTTGTTACTGTTTACTGCAAAATAAAATGTAATTATATATTTTTTAATGTACATGTTGTACTTAACCTTAACCACGCCCCCTGATGCCTGCCATTCGGGGTCACGTGACATAGAGACTTAACTGTAGCGGTGATACTGACAAACATCAACGTTCAATTAACAGCTTGAATTTTATCAGTAACCAAACGCTTTGAAATGTAATGAAACCACACTGAAGGCGTGTTGGCATCATTAGCGTCGCTACCGTTACATCCTGGTGAGTCAGCTAAACAGCCGCTAAATGCTTTTTATGTACAACCTGTATCAAGGCATGCTAAAATACCCTATTTACTTGAATTGCCGCCGGGGCGCTAATTAATTAAAAACCTCTTCTCACTCCTGCGCTTACCAAAGGCATGCGGTAAAAGTAAGCATGCGCTAATTATTTTTTAACCTCTTCTCATTCCGGCACTTACCAAAGGCATGCGGTAAAAGTAAGCATGCACTAATTATTTTAAAACCTCTTCTCACTCTGGCACTTACCAAAGGTATGCAGTAAAAAATTGAGTGTGATGTAAGCTTGGACCTTAAATCCTACTGAATAGCTCTTAATTTTCTTCCCTTTATGCGATTTCAAACTAGCGGTATTGAAATCAGCCTCCTCCATTTTGAAAATGATGACAGGAGAAGTGTCACTCGTGACGTCACGAGTTTGACCAGGCGGTAATACTAAGCATGCGCTAATTATTTTGCAAAGCGAGTTTGACCCGGCAGTAATTCAAGGCAGGCGCATACTATATGCCCTGCGGCAATTCAAGGAAATACGGTAGTTTGCAACACTAAAGCTAGCTAGCATCAAAGCTAATCAATAATCGACGCCATGTTGGTCTCAAACTAATCAAAATAATAGCGATTTTAAGAATTGATGTGAGAAATAAATCAGTAGATGCTCAGCTTGTCACGATTTGTTAACTAATATTGTTTCAGTGCACTCTTTGCTATATATTTAGCACAGTGGAGTTGAAGGTGCGGTGTAAGAGCCATTTGCCGCCTGTGACCAAAAAACTTGGAATTAACCAATACCGAGGGCAACAATTTTTTAAATCATGGGTATCCCAGCACCAAACAAATGTTTTCATTTATTGATTGATTGAAACTTTTACTAGTAGATTGCACAGTTCAGTACATTTTCCATACAATTGACCACTAAATGGTAACACCCGAAAAGGTTTTTCAACTTGTTTAAGTCCACGTAAATCAATTCATGGTAATTCATCTTAGTACTTTGAGCAACACAATGGAAATTTCCAGAATAACATAAGCTTTAAAGGCCTACTGAAATTAGACTTTCTTATTAAAACGGGGATAGCATGTCCATTCTATGTGTCATACTTGATTATTTTGCGATATTGCCATATTTTTGCTGAAAAGATTAAGTAGAGAACATCAACGATAAAGTTCGCAACTTTTGGTCGCTAACAGAAAAGCCCTGCCTGTACCGGAAGTCGCAGACGATGACGTCACGTGTTGATGGCTCCTCATATCCTCACATTGTTTTTAATGGGAGCCTCCAACAAAAAGAGCTATTCGGACCAAGAAAACGACAATTTTCCCCATTAATTTGAGCGAGGATGAAAGATTTGTGGCTGAGGATATTGATAGCGAAGGGATAGAAAGAAGAAAAAAAAACCGCGATTGCATTAGGACGGATTCAGATGTTTTTAGACACATTTACTAGGATAATTCTGGGGAATTTCTTATCTTTCTATTGTGTTGCTTGTGTTTTATTGAGTTTAACAGTACCTGATAGTCGGAGGTGTGTGTCCTCGGGTGTCTTGACGCCAGTGTCTCAGGGAAGTCGATGGGAGCTTTATGGGCAGCACAAGCTCAGCTGATCTCCGGTAAGAAGCGACTTTTTACCACAATTTTCTCACCGAAACCTGCTGGTTGACATTCGGTTGGGATCCATGTTCGCTGTGATCCATAGTAAAGTTTCACCTCCGTGAATTTTAAACAAGGAATCGCCGTGTGTTTGTGTGGCTAAAGGCAAAAGACTCCAAACTCCATCTTTCTACTTTGACTTTTCCAATATTAATTGAACAAATTACAAAGGATTCAGCAACACAGATCTCCAAAATACTTTGTAATTATGCCGTTAAAGCAGACGACTTTTAGCTGTGTGTGTGCGCAGCGCTCATATTCCTCTAGAGCCCGTGACGTCTTGCGTACACGTCATCATTATGCGACGTTTTCAAGACAAAACTCCCGGGAAATCTAAAATTGCAATTCAGTAAACTAAAAAGGTCGTATTGGCATGTGTTGCAATGTTAATATTTCTTCATTGATATATAAACTATCAGACTGCGTGGTGGGTAGTAGTGGGTTTCAGTAGGCCTTTAAGAACGAACTGGCTGAGACTGTAGGGGATTTCAGATGATGGAGGACATGTTGGAGGTAAGCGGATGTACATCACTGCAACAAGAAGAAGGTAGGCTGCCGCTACAGCAACACACACAAGCACACAAACAAACAGTTGCATGAATATTCTTCCCTAGGACTTCCAAAACATTCACAGATCAAGACCCAAATTAGGAATTCATGTTAACAAAACATACTCAAATACCTAATTTCTTTACATATACTTTGCATAAGCAAGTATATGATGCAGAATATGAATTTACTACAACCCGCGTACAAAAATAATCTGCATGATATTCAGTCAAGTTAACCTGCAACCCCAACCCTAAGTTTTTAATATATTTGTCGAACAATTAGGAAGGTTGCCATACAGATGACAACATTGTCAATGCAATCCCTGTTCACAGAGGTAAATGAAAAAGACCATAACATTTTTTCCAGACCACTAATTGGCGATGACACATTGTAAACATATGTCGCTGTATTTTGAGTGCAGAACATTTTTGTATAAACAGCCTCTAAAGAACACCTGGGTAACAGAACCACCTTGGTATGTTGTTTTATTTTATAGTGTCTGTTTATAGAAGTTTTTTAGCTATTTGTTGCTTTTAAACAAAAAAAAAAAATGTCTTCATACATTTCTACATATATATTGACTTAACACG
The DNA here is from genome assembly GCF_033978795.1 of Nerophis ophidion. Classification (NCBI taxonomy): domain Eukaryota; kingdom Metazoa; phylum Chordata; class Actinopteri; order Syngnathiformes; family Syngnathidae; genus Nerophis; species Nerophis ophidion. The sequence goes on from NC_084626.1 coordinate 35,905,937, forward strand.
CTACGTATACAGAGTTTAAATGTCTTGCTGCGATCCACTTCTCCTGACTGGTGCTGTTCCTAATCTTTGCTTCATCTGATACACACACACACACACACACACACACACACACACACACACACACACACACACACACACACACACACACACACACACGCACGCACACGCACAAACACGCACGCACACGCACGCACACGCACACACGCATCCTGTCTTCATCACAGCCGTGTTTCCCTAAGGTTTACGGCAGGGGTCCCCAAACTTTTTGACCCGGGGGCTGCATTGGGTTAAAATAATTTGGCCGGAGGCCGGCCTGTTTATATATATATATATATATATATATACTGTATATATATATATATGTGTATATATATATACACATATATATATATAGATATAAAATATATATATATATAAATACATATATATATATATATATATATATATATATATATATATATATATATATATATATATATACTGTATATATATATATTTTTTTATCTATCTATCTATCTATCTATATATATATATATGTATATATATATATATATATATATATGATATCACGTCATCGATTGGAAAATGCATTTTTAGACAATGTGATTTGCCTAAACGACTAGCAGACTCAGAGTAAAAAGCAACAAGAGGTAGAAAATGGATTAGAAAAGAAAGATTTAAAAAAAAAAAAAAGATCTTGAACACTGACTGGCGGGCCGGATCTGGCCGGCGGGCCGTAGTTCGGAGACCACTGGTTTACGGCTTTGAGGTGGCCTGTGGGGGGCATCGTCACAAATACAGCGTATGCTATTGCGTTGCATATTTAATGCGATCGCTTGTCAACAGTTAACATTTGGGGGTGCAAGCAGCGTGGGTGTGTGGGTTCTACTGGATTGTACTGATGAAACTGACACATACCTCAAATTCTGGGGCCTCATACAATAGCCTGCCCACAAAATGTACAAATGTTGTTATTTTCCATCAAGTGTTGAGATTTTTCTCTGTACCTTGAATGTATCACCGTTACTCCATGGGTTTGGCTGCACAATTAATACAATTTTGATCACCATCATGATTTTTGCTGCCTAGATTAAATTAGGTAAATGTCGGCGATATGAACATTTAAAAAGCAGGCTCTGGAGCATATCAAATCCAGCACTTTCACAAGCAATAGTCAGCCAACCACCAGTGGGGAAATGAAAGACAGTAGACTCATGTGAGAGTGAATAAGAGTGAGTTAGACGTTGGGAACAGAGGGTCACCATAGATTGGCTTGTCGCCTGTGGATCCCAAAAATATTAGGAAAAATAAATGCATCTTTCAAACCACCAGTACCCTCTCCCCTCTTGCAGAGCGACCCACAGGGTGTCAACAGGCACACATTTTAACCCCGAAACACGCCCGCTCTTCTCTCGGTTCCCTCCCGCTCAATTCCTGAAAGCCGGAAATGCCCACCGAGGAACCAACGCTCACCCTGCAAAGCTGTGTTGCGCAATGTGCACATCCAAACAACTTACAGAGTTTTGCCAACACATTAAGCACTTAAAGGCCTACTGAAACCCACTATTACCCACCACGCAGTCTGCTGACTGTACATATCCTACTAAATAAGACCTACACTGTTTCAATGTCCACATTTCTCTGTTGATGTAATTGTTGATGACTGAAGTACTGATATCAACCAAAGCTCCTCATCTCACCCCCCGGATTGTAAATAATGTAAATAATTCAATGTACATACTATGATGATTAACTTGTGTGATGACTGTATTATGTTGATAGTATATATTTGTACCATGAATTGATTAACGTGGACCCCGACTTAAACAAGTTGAAAAACTTATTCGGGTGTTACCATTTAGTGGTCAATTGTACGGAATATGTACTGAACTGTGCAATCTACTAATAAAAGTATCAATCAATCAATCAATCAATGATAGTTTATACATCAATGATGAAATATTAATATTGCAACACATGCCAATACGGCTTGTTTAGTTTACTAAATTACAATTTTAAATTTCCCGGGAGTTTTGTCTTCGAAACGTCGTGTAATGATGACGTGTACGCAAGACGTCACGGGTTTTTAGGACATATGAGCGCTGAGCACACACACAGCTAAAAGTCGTCTGCTTTAATGGCATAATTACACATTATTTTGGACATCTGTGTTGCTGAATCTTTTGCAATTTGTTCAATTAATATTGGAGAAGTCAAAGTAGAAAGATGGAATTGGGAAGCTTCAGCCTTTAGCCACACAAACACACGGTGATTCCTTGTTTAAAATTCCTGGAGTTGAAACTTTCCTATGAATCAGAGCGCGGTCAAGCGGACATGGATCCCTACCGAATGTCAACCAGCAGGTTTCGGTGAGAAAATTGTGGTTAAAAAGTCGGTTCTTACTGGAGAAAAGCTGAGCTTGTGCCGTCCATAGCTGCCGTCGAATGCCCTGAGACACTGCGCGTCAAGACACCCGTAGAGACACCCTTCCTACTATCAGGTACTAATTAACCCACTAAAACACTGGCAACACAATAGAAAGATAAGGGATTTCCCAGAATTAACCTAGTAAATGTGTCTAAAAACGTCGGAATCCGTCCCAATGCAATCGCGTATTTTTTTAAACTTTCTCTTTTGTTTGTTTCTAGTCCGTCGCTATCAATATCCTCAAACACGAATCTTTCATCCTTGCTCAAATTAATGGGGAAATTGTCGTTTTCCCGGTCCGAATAGCACTTTTTGTTGGAGGCTCCCATTAAAAACAATGTGAATATGTGAGGAGCCACCAACATGTGACGTCATCGTCTGTGACTTCCGGTAGAGGCAGGGCATTTCTCTTAGCACCGAAAGTTGCGAACCTTATCGTGGATGTTCTCTACTAAATACTTTCAGCAAAAATATGGCAATATCGCGAAATGATCAAGTATGACACATAGAATGGACCTGCTATCCCGGTTGCATACAGAGCCGACCACAACGCTCACAAAGCCCCAACAAACAGCCACAAAAGCAGGCGTGCCCAAAGTACCAACAACAATTACAAACCCTGTTTCCATATGAGTTGGGAAATTGTGTTAGATGTAAATATAAACGGAATACAATGATTTGCAAATCATTTTTGACCCATATTCAGTTGAATATGCTACAAAGACAACATATTTGATGTTCAAACTGATAAACATTTTTTTTTTGCAGATAATCATTAACTTTAGAATTTGATGCTAGCAACACGATACAAAGAAGTTGGGAAAGGTGGCAATAAATACTGATAAAGTTGAGACATGCTTATCAAACACTTATTTGGAACATCCCACAGATGTGCAGGCTAATTGGGAACAGGTGGGTGCCATGATTGAGTATAAAAGCTGCTTCCATGAAATGCTAAGTCATTCACAAACAAGGATGGGGCGAGGGTCACCAATTTGTAAGCAAATTGTTGAACAGTTTTAGAACAACATTTCTCAACGAGCTATTGCAGGGAATTTAGGGATTTTACCATCTACGGTCCGTAAACTCATCAAAATGTTCAGAGAATCTGGAGAAATCACTACACGTAAGCGATGATATTACTGACCTATGAGCCCTCTGGCGGTACTGCATCAAAAACCGACATCAGTGTGTAAATGATATCACCACATGGGCTCAGGAACACTTCATATAACCACTGTCAGTAACTACAGTTGGTTGCTACATCTGTAAGTGCAAGTTAAAACTGCTATGCAAAACAAAACCCATTTATCAACAACACTAAGGAATGCCGCTGGCTTTTCTGGGCCCGAGCTCATCTAAGATGGACTGATGCAAAGTGGAAAAGTGTTCTGTGGTCTGGCGAGTCCATATTTCAAATTATATTTGGAAACTGTGGACGTGGTGTCCTCCGGAACAAAGAGGAAAATAACCATTCGGATTGTTATAGGCGCAAAGTTCAAAATCCAGCATCTGTGATGGTTTGGGGGTTTATTAGTGCCCAAGGCATGGGTAACTCACACATCTGTGATGGCACCATTAATGCTGAAAGGTCCATACAGGTTTTGGAGCAACATATGTTGTCATCCAAGCAACGTTATCATGGACGCAACTGCTTATTTCAGCAAGACAATGCCAAACCACGTGTTACAACAGCGTGGTTTCGTAGTAAAAGAGTGCATGTACTTTCCTGGCCCGCCTGCAGTCCAGACCTGTCTCCCATCGAAAATGTGTGGCGCATTATGAAGCGTAAAATACGACAGCAGAGACCCCGGAGTGTTGAACGACTGAAGCTCTACATAAAACAAGAATGAGAAAGAATTCCACTTTCAAAGCTTCAACAATTAGTTTCCTCAGTTCCCACACGTTAATTGAGTGTTGTTAAAAGAATAGGTGATGTAACACAGTGGTGAGCTTGCCCTTACCCAACTACTTTGGCACATATTGCAGCCATGAAATTCTAAGATAATTATTATTTGCAAAAATAAATAAAGTTTATTAGTGTGAACATCAAATATCTCGTCTTTGTAGTGAATTCAACTGAATATGAGTTGAAAAGGATTTGCAAATCATTGTATTCTGTTTATATTTACATTTAACACAATTTCCCAACTCATATGGAAACGGGGTTTGTAAGATCAAAACAATGGACACAATAAAAGAGACATGTCCTATAAGTAATGTAAGCAGTACACTGTGTTCCTTGTAGCATGAGTCTTTTGTATGAATCTATTTTTTTTACTTGTTTGAAATTTATGAACACTCTCCTATGGCATATTTATCATTAGTTAGCCCTTTGTCTTTTGTAAATTAAATATTTTACTTATGAATTATTTTTATTTTAAGTTTCATTTTAAGATGAAAGCCAAGTTTTCATTTGTTTAAAAAAGAAAGTGCAATAAAAAAATATGTTTTACATAAAATAATGAATAATTGTGATTAGTTATCGTGATTCAATATTGATAAAAACGTAATCATGCAGTCCAAGTATGTGCTATACAAAAGTGAAACGTATATATAACCACAGAATGCCGCATACTTTCCCCTTTTCCTCTATCACCTCATTCTTCTTCCACACTGGCGCAGTGTGTGAATCCACAAAAATGGAATTTGATGACATTATGACGTCTGTATCGAGTGCGAGTGATGAAGTGTGCAATGAAGCATTTTGCGCTTTTGTCGTTAGTCCTGGGCATTCTTAATTTGATTAAAACAACCTTATCAATTGTTGGTAGGTTTTCATAAATAAAATATTTAAATAAGATACCAAAATCTTAAAATAAATTCTAAAAGCACTGGTAAACAAATCCAATGTGTCGTTTAAATGTTGCGATTACACTTCCAAGAGTAGCTGAGAAATTGGAAACGTGACCACATGGACCAGAGGTGTCAAACCTATTTTCATCGTTGGCCATATCGCAGTCTTGGAAGCCATCAGAGCAGGGGTGCCTATTACATCGATCGTGAGCTACCGGTTGACCGCGAAGGGTGTCAGTCGTTTGCCAGCCAGGCTTTTAAAAAAATAGACCTAAAAATTAGCGATCACTTGATTGACACTCACGGCACCCGAAGGTCTTGTGAGATGACGCTGGCTGCTGCGAGATCATTATTAAGAAAAAATGACCGAGAGGAAGGCGAAAAACAATTTTTATTTCAACAGACTCTCGCGCCGTACCTTCCGTCAAAACTCTAAAGGCCGACTGCACATTTCCTATCTTCGCAATAAAAGCCCTCCTTCATGCTCCCTGCGCTAACAAAATAAGAGTCTCGGAAAACTGGCGTGCACAAGCGATCGCTCGGAAGGCTGGCGTGCACAAGCAACCGCTTGTGCACGCCAGCTTTCCGAGACTCTTATCTTGGGTGCCGTGAATGTCAGTCAAGCAAGCTACGGAATTTGCCGCCAATGTTTTTATTGTAAAGTGTATGGAATCTGGATAAATTAGATGCCAAAATCCAACCACTTTCATGTGGTATTGTACAGAAAGAAGGACTTTTTTTCTCCTCTATTCAAAAATGTGGGTGTTATCATCACTACTCTCTGATTCCAATCAATGCAAGTCATCAGAATCAGGTAATACACCAACTTCTATTCTTGTCTTTGTGAAAGAAAGACATCTATATGTGTTACACATCAGGGATGTGCACATGATTATAGAGGGGCAGGGGCTCAAAGTCAGAAAAGGGCAGGACATTTTTTTTTTGGTCCTTTACACAATATGGAAATTAATGTCAAATTACATTTGCTAATAGGAAGCTAACTACTTAACTGTGTGTCCTTTGTAGGTAAAAGTGATTGCCATTTCTTTTGTGTCAACAAATTATTGTCATAATGAGTTAATTCACATTATCATAGGCTTGGAAGACATGAAAAGCAACAAAACACTGGTTTATTATTAGGCTATTTATTGTTAAAGATAAGCACTTTAATATTGAACATTGCACAGTGCAACCAGAACTTAAAAAAATAGAAAATAAATAAATAAATACCCAAATGGAAAAACTTCAATGTGAAAATCCGTCTTTCTTCCCTTAACTTGATGAAAACACCATCAAGTTGTAACTTATGGTCTTTCTCACTTAATGCTCAGACTATACAACTGAAATGCAATACAACTTTATATCTAAACCTCTACTGTGAGAGAAACACAGTGCATTTTGTTTTGAAAATTAACCCGGTGTTTTATTTTGTATTTTGTACACTGCTTCCTGTCCCGCACGATCCGCTCTGCTCTGTGCGGAATTGTTGTGCCGTGCTCAATTGATGCGCTGTGCTCCGACGTCCGGCAAAAACAGAAGCTGACAGATTGAATAATAGAATAATACAGAGTTTTTCTGAAATATTACCCACATTAGATGCTGAATAAGTGGACGGCGACTAGACCATGTAAAATGTTTACATCCCTAACAGGAATTTATCAATGTTGTTTAAAGAAAAAAAAACACACACACACAGGCAGAGGGCACTTTTTCAGACAAGGCTCAAGCACCCATAGGGCCCTATGTGTGCACGTGCCAGTTACACATGTTTGTATTATCATTAAACACATTTAACTTGTCAACAAAATCATCTCTTTCATAAATAAATAAATATAAATGATATATATGAATGAGGTAGATCCCCTCGATTTGGTCGATTGATAATTAGCCCGCCTGCAGAAAAAGTGCGGGCACCCCTGCCTTAGAGGGATGCTTCACGATTTTAATGAGTTCCTCCAAGACTGTGCGATGTTGCGATCATGCCAATTCTCGCAAATTCAATATAACCACGTAATTCATGCACAGCCACACTTAATTTTGCCCAATCTCTGCAATTTTCCCGCATATTTTGGCGGATCATCGATACTTTTGCCAACATTTTGAAATTTCCCCAGCAGCACTCAAACGCATTGAAACTGCCTAACCAATTAAGCAGATATTTTAGTTTGGCTAGTCTAATTTGGGAAGGTTTTCAATGGCATTTTAGCTTAGAATAGCTTGTATCAAATAATATTGAGTTAAGAACTGCATTTGCATGCATTGCATTTAAAAAAATAATCATAATTTTAATATGTTAATCAAGAAAGATAAAATGCCTTATGGACACACATTATTTATAAGCTTTCAAAAGCCACGTCTCAGCATCAAGGGTTGGAATTGGGGGTTAAATCACCAAAATCATTCCCGGGCGCGGCCACCACTTTTGCTCAATGCTCCCCTCATCTCCCAGATGGTGGGGGTGATGGGTCAAATGCAGACGTTAATCTCACCACACCTCTGTGTTATTTGATGTTTGATGTTTCCCTCTTACACACATGTAAGAGGGATGTGTTCTATGGCTAGGAGTTGTTTTTTTCCCTTGGCCTCGGTCTGCACCCCCTCTCCAGGGCCCAGGCTAAGACCGATTTTTTTTTATTTTATTTTAATCTTCTATTTTTTTTCTCCCATCCCCCCCCTTGTTTACCTGTATCTCATCTTTTTTGTAAGGAGCGCTGGAAGTCGGCAGACCCGTCAGCGATCCTGTTCTGTCTCCCTGTAATGTTTGTCTGATCTTGAATGGGATTGTGCTGAAAATTGTAATTTTCCTGAAGGAACTCTCCTGACGGAATGAATAAAGTACTATCTATCTATCTATCTATCTATCTATCTATCTATCTATCTATCTATCTAACCTAGTGAGTGTGACAATCATTGGTAATTTAACTTAACTTTAAATTAAATGATGTGGCAGATATGACATACTGCCATTTAAATAAGATAAATAAAATATGGCTGTTAAGTTTGTTCTCTAAAAAAAAAAAATACCGGTACAGTATAACCCTGTTCTGTAATCCACTGAGGAAAAAGGATCCATTTTTACCTTTTACCCCGCAGTTTGTGTAACTCTGAAAATGTCCACAACAGTGGACGCTGGTTCTCAGTTGTATATAAAAGGAAGGGTTATGAAAGGAAGGGTTATGAAAGGCGCCCCTACCCATATAATGCGAGGTGAAACAACATATGCTCGCTGAATATTTAATCTGGGTCTTACAAGGAGGTACTGCAACCCGGTTCAGTATTAACTTTGAAAATTTTCAAAGGTGTGCAAAGTAAAACATCAACATTCTCAGCACACATGCAAATCTCCATGAGTTTTAAGGCTCATGAACCCCTCAGAAAAGCGGACTGGGAACACCGAGAACAACCCTCAGAATTGCAATGAAGCGTTGGCGGCCCTCTGGATTTAATAAAGGAGTAATCCCCACGGGCCCTAGAAGGACTCAAAACAATGCTCCAGATTACCCATTTTATGGTACAAGAGAGGACGAATGAAGATATCAAAAGCTAACGTCGAGACAACAATCCTGTGTCTTTCATCCTGTCTCGTATGGACAAGATTGTCGAGCTGACAACAGCCAAATTTGATTGTCTGTATGAAAACAACATCCAAACTGAACCATTATCTTTCTTACTTCTACAAAGAAGAACCACCAGTCATAAATGAAGACAAGTTGATTTGCAGCTCATTTATTCTGAAGGAATATATTAGGAAAGGCCATCTCCTAATGAGCACATAAAAAAAACAAAAAAAAAACACCCAGCATTGTTCGGCTTTGACGCCAAGTCGCCTTTCAGATGTCGTTAGCTTGTCATCTGCATCTGCAGCACAGACCCAAGCAGTGTGAAGTCAGCGTGTGTGAGCATTGAACGCGCTCAATTACGCTCTGTAAAGGTGGCAGTTCAGACTCCTCGTCTCACGGTCCAGTCGGTGGTCATTTACGAGGAAACACTGACGGAGGAATTCGGAGAAGCCAATTGAAACGTTACAAACTGATGATGTTAACTCGTCTTCATCGTGCAGCAGGATGATTTTTACAGATTTAAACCTGATTTAAAGATATTTCTAGTTGCTAAAACAACATTTGACATGAGAACTGTTCCTGGAATGTGATGACAGCGGGGCTTAGGCCTTTAACAAATTTTGCTGGACAATATATTGTCCTGCGAATTATTGCCGATAAACGATAGCGTTATTTTGAGAAAAAATTCAGTACTAATGTCAACATAATAATACTTAATGCAAGCAACTTGTTCAAATGCAATAAACTTTTATTTTTAATAAGTATTGTAATGATGAGTTATGTGAGGTCTTTGTGTTCGGATGTCTGACAGTTTGGGTGGCCGTGAATGCATGAGGAAGAGAGAGTTGCGTGAGTGAAGAGAGGGAGCAATTTATCCATCCATCCATTACTACCGCTTATTCCCTCGATGCGGGAAAACTTATTGAGTTCATTTTCATTTAGCTTTTTTTTTTTTAACATATTAAATATCATGCCAGACCCAGTAATAAGCATTGTAAGTCCTCTGTAGCGTCTCATATAGAATATTTCCATTAATAAATTTAAATAAGTATTTTGTGTATAGCGTGTGCTGATTTTGATGGTGTAGTTCCGGGCCAAATCCCTCACTGGAGAAAATCTGAATATTTACCCGCCTTTTCTTTTCTCCTTGTTAATGGTGAATTCCCGAGGGCACTTGCCCAATAATGTTCCAAATAATCTGAGCCTTGTCGCCAACATTTGAATAAGTTACAGCAAGCTGAGTGCATGAAAATGATAAAATATCTGCCCTTTTCCCCCCAGTTCTCGGATATACAACAGTCAAAAATGTGTTGCTTTTATTAAGTATTTATATTTTTGTTGCCTTTTTATTTCAGGGTATTTTAAATACATGGGAAACATTGTTCCATCGATCCATTTTCTACCACTTGTTCCTTTTTGGGGTCGCAGTTGTTCAATATTTTTAATGCACAATAAAAAAAGTAACATAATAAAAAACAACTGTCTTTTGCCACAGCAAGACAATGGCATGACGATTTCGATATTTACTGATGCAACCGTGACAGTAGATCATACCTGCGCCCTTGCTGAGCTTTCATTAGTATAGTTTTTTTTTTTTTTTTTTTTTTTAATGAATTCATTCATCAATCCAACAAAACAATACCATAACAATGCAATAAATTCCAAAACCAAACCCGACCCAGCAACATTCAGAATAGCAATAAGCAGAGCAATTGAGGACACACAAACATGACACGGTACAATCTAACAGTAGTGAAACAAAAATGAATCTTAATCAATATTAGTAACAATTTCAAAATAGCAGTGATTAAAAATCCCTCATTGATATTATCATTAAAAACATTAATAAAAAAAAAGAACAATAGTGTCACAGTGGCTTACACTTGCATCGCATCTCATAAGCTTGACAACCAGATCATACCTGCGCCCTTGCTGAGCTTTCATTAGTATTGTAATACGGGAGTTATGTGTGGTGATCGTGTTGGGATGTCTGACAGTGTGGGTGGCTGTGAATGCATCAGGGATGGTTGGGAGAGAGGGAGCAGCGAGCTGTGAAGCTGAGCAAGGTATCCCGTAGCATAAGTGAATTCTGATTATTTATTCACTCATTGGCAGAGGTGGGTAGTAACGCACTACATTTACTCCGTTACATCTACTTGAATAACTTTTGGGATAAATTGTACTTCTAAGAGTAGTTTTAATCCAACATACTTTTACTTTTACTTGAGTATATTTATAGAGAAGAAACGCTACTTTTACTCCACTCCATTTATCTGCATTCAGCTCGCTACTCGCTACTGATATTTATCGATGTCAGACAGACCTTCAAAGTAGGATCCCTCACATGCCTGCGTTTCACCAATCAAATGCAGTCACTGGGGACGTTTGACTCCATTTCACCAATCAAACAGAGCCAGGAGGTATCATGATTAACTACACTTTTTTTTTTTTTATTAAACCTCAATATTTAAATTTCAACATTTAAAAATAGTTGAAAATAATAATATAATAATCAACGTAAGTACAAAAACAGTACAAAACAGTATAAAAACCGTACAAAAACAGCGCCAGGGGGTTGTAAATTCAAAGTAACTAAAATAGAATGCAAAATATATATATAAATATATAAAATAAACAAAGTGCAAAGCCATAAGCTCACTGAATCTCAGTAAATAAATTAAATTTGGAACACAGCATCATCATTTTCACAGTGTTTTAATGTAGAGTTCTAAATCTTTTTTTAAAGGCACAAAAAACAGGTCGGGTATTGAGAAACTTACATTTATGAATACAAAACTTAGCCAATAGTATAATGAAGTTGCAAAGGTAAAATTCATTTACATGTTTTTTTCAATACAGTGTAAAACCAAATATACATTATTTAATATATATTATTGTTTTAGTTGCTCAAGACAGTGTTTTTCAACCACTGTGCCGCGGCACATGCCGTGAGATGCAGTCTGGTGTGCCGTGAGAGATGATATAGTTTCACCTATTTGGGTTAAAATATCGTTTGCAAAGCAGTAATTATAGTCTGCAAATGATGTGTTGTTGTTGAGTGTTGGTGCTCTATAGAGCGGGAGGCAGTGTTCAGGTAAAAAGGTGTCTAATGCTTAAACCAAAAATAAACAAAAGGTGGGTGCCCTTAAGAAAAGGCATTGAAGCTTAGGGGAGGCTATGCAGAACCAAACTAAAACTGAACGGGCTGCAAAAGTAAACAAATAAAGAATGCTGGACGACAGCAAAGACTTACTGTGGAGCAAAGACGGCGTCCACAATGCACAACCGAACATGACATGAAAATCAATAATGTCCCCGCAAAGAGGGATGAAAACAACTGAAATATTCTTGATTGCTAAAACAAAGTAGATGCGGGAAATATCGCTTAAAGGAAGACATGAAACTGCGACAGTGAAATACCAACAAAAAAAGAGAAAATGCCACCAAAATAAGAGTGCAAGACAAGAAGTAAAACACTACACACAGGAAAACAGCAAAAAAGTGAAAATAAGTCATGATGTGATGTGAGAGGTGGTGACAGTACACCTACTTTGAGACAAGAGCTATAGGGATGCATGCTTGCTTATGCTTTAAGGCAGGGGTCACCAACGCGGTGCCCGCGGGCACCAGGTAGCCCGTAAGGACCAGATGAGTCGCCCGCTGGCCTGTTCTAAAAATAGCTCAAATAGCAGCACTTACCAGTGAACTGCCTCTATTTTTTTTACATTTTATTTATTTACTAGAAAGCTGGTCTCGCTTTGCTCGACATTTTTTATTCTAAGAGGGACAAAACTCAAATAAAATTTTAAAATCCAAGAAAATATTTTAAAGATTTGGTCTTCATTTGTTTAAATAAATTCTTTTTTTTTTTTTTTTTTTACTTTGGTTCTTATAACTTTCAGAAAAACAATTTTAGACAAAAAATACAACCTTAAAAATGATTTTAGGATTTTTAAACACATATGCCTTTTTACTTTTTAAATTCCTTCCTCTTCTTTCCTGACAATTTAAATCAATGTTCTAGTATTTTTATTTTTTTTATTGTAAAGAACAATTAATACATTTTAATGTAATTCTTCATTTTAGCTTCTGTTTTTTGACAAAGAATATTTGTGAAATATTTATTCAAACTTATCATGATTAAAATTCCCCAAAAATATTCTGGCTAATCTAGAAAATCTGTAGAATCAAATTCAAATCTTATTTCAAAGTCTTTTGAATTTCTTTTAAAAATTTTGTTCTGGAAAATCGAGAAGAAATAATGATTTGTCTTTGTTAGAAATATAGCTTGGTCCAATTTGTTATATATTCTAACAAAGTGCAGATTGGATTTTAACCTATTTAAAACATGTCATCAAAAATATATATTTATGGTGAGAAATCATTAAGATGATCAGTGTTTCCACAAAGATAAATATAATTAATTATTAATTATAACATAAGAGTTAAAGGTAAATTGAGCAAATTGGCTATTTCTGGCAATTTATTTAAGTGTGTATCAAACTGGTAGCCCTTCGCATTAATCAGTACCCAAGAAGTAGCTCTTGATTTCAAAAAGGTTGATGACCCCTGCTTTAAGGTCATATCCAACAATTGTGACAACCACATTTTACCGTTAAGTGAGTTTCAATTTTAAATAGTTTCTGCTGGTGGTGTGCCTCCGCATTTTTTCGACGGAAAAAATGTGCCTCGGCTCAAAAAAGGTTGAAAAACACTGGCTTAAGAGATATTCCTGGCTCTGAATTTGTTCATTGCTATTTCTATGTTTTTGCTCATTACTTGTTGCCGTCATCATTAAACGAACAGGTTACTCATAAGTTAGTACTTGAGTAGTTTTTTCACAACATACTTTTTACTTTTACTCAAGTAAATATTTGGGTGACTACTCCTTACTTTTACTTGAGTAATACATCTGTAAAGTAACAGTACTCTTACTTGAGTACAATTTCTGGCTACTCTACCCACCTCTGCTCATTGGTGACAGAGCAGGAAAGGACTGGTGATAAAATCATAACAAATAACAAATATGGTATGTAAAGTGCACTGTCATTCATTTATCAATTGACATTTCACAAAGTATTTTGGAATCTCACGCCCTTACGGGACAAAACGTTTTCCTTTTAGGCTTGATACAGGACGTGTGCTTTGTTTCTAAATACTGTGCAAGACGACTCTTATTTTCAAGGAATGCCTGGCAAGCCTACTCCTCAACCATCATTCGATTAGATCAGATTAGTTGGAACCTTATAGGGCAAGTGCCCTCAGGAAAATTTAAGGATTTATTTCCAGTTAGTTGATCCCGTTTTGCTACTTAGCCAAGATATTAAGGGTGATACATTAAGTAGGCCTGTGCGATAAATTGATTTTATCGAAGAATTCAAGGTTTTTTTTATTATTTAGAAATAGAAAAAATATGTTTTTCTCCTCCTCATGCATGCTGCCATACGTGTTGCCCCAATTGTCATTTCCTCAGCGGAGATTTACACACACACAGCTATAACATGGCTTCTGCTAATATAAAACGAGAGCAAAATACAAAAGAAAAGTGTTGTCACTGGTTTGGACTTGTGACAACAGGCGGGCAAGAAGGGACAGCATGCTGCAAAATTTATTTTAAAAAAGGCAGACGGACTTCAAACTTATTACTGCATCTTAAAAAGAGGCACCCAGGCAAGTGAGAAAAATGCAACAAGAAGACAAACAAGATCGAAACAACTAACAAACCCCCGCTAAAAAGCAGCTTATTGTGGGGAAATCATTTACTTCGAGGGGTTAGATTATATGTTTTTTTTCCTACATTTAAAACACCATCTTGTGGTCCACATAACATGTAATGGTGGTTCTTTGGCCAAAATGTTGCATCGATTATGTTTTATTGACCATCTTCAAATCGCTCTCTGACCATCTTCTGTTTTGTGGGCGGTCTTATTTACGTGCCTCAACTTGGATTGTGTCTTCTCCTTGTCAGCCACATTGTCATTTTTAGTGCTTATGTATTGAGACCACTGACAGATATAAGTTAGAACTAGGGCTGGGTAATATAGCTAAAAACTGTATCAGGATATATGTTTTTTATATTGACCGATATTGAAAATTATTTATCCATCCATCCATCCATTTTCTACTGTTTATTCCCTTTTGGGGTTGTGGGGGGGCGCTGGCGCCTATCTCAGCTACAATCGGGCGGATGGCGGTGTACACCCTGGACAAGTTGCCTCCTCATCGCAGGAAAATTATTTATATTTTTGTTAATATTAAAGGCCTACTGAAACCCACTACTACCCACCACGCAGTCTGATAGTTTATATATCAATGATGAAATATTAACATTGCAACACATGCCAATATGGCCTTTTTAGTTTAATAAATTACAATTTTAAATTTCCCGGCAGTTTCGTCTTTGAAACGTCGTGTAATGATGACGTGTACGCAAGACGTCACGGGTTTTTACGAAGTATGAGCGCTGCACACACACAGCTAAAAGTCGTCTGCTTTAACGGCATAATTATACAGTATTTTGGACATCTGTGTTGCTGAATCTTTTGCAATGTGTTCAATTAATATTGGGGAAGTCACAGTAGAAAAATGGAGTTGGTAAGCTTTAGCCTTTAGCCACACAAACACACGGTGATTCCTTGTTTAAAATTCACGGAGGTGAAACTTTCCTATGGATCAGAGCGCGGTCAAGCGAACATGAATCAAGACGGAATATCAACCAGCAGGTTTCGGTGAGAAAATTGTGGTTAAAAAGTCAGTTCTTACCGGAGAAAAGCTGAGCTTGTGCCATCCATAGCTGCCGTCGACTCCCCTGAGCCACTGCGCGTGAAGACACCCGTGGAGACACCCTTCTGACTATCAGGTACTATTTAACTCACTAAAACACTAGCAACACAATAAAAAGATAGAGGATTTCCCAGAATTAACCGAGTAAATGTGTCTAAAAACATCGGAATCCGTCCCAATGCAATCGCTATTTTTATTTTTTTTTACTTTTTATTTTTTTCTAGTCCGTCGCTATCAATATCCTCAAACACGAATCTTTCATCCTGGCTCAAATTAATGGGGAAATTGTCGTTTTCTCGGTCCGAATAGCACTTTTTGTTGGAGGCTCCCATTACAAACAATGTGAATATGTGAGGAGCCCTCACACGTGTGACGTCATCGTCTGCGACTTCCGGTAGAGGCATGGCTTTTTTCTCCAGTTGTGAACTTTATCGTGGATGTTCTCTACTAAATCCTTTCAGCAAAAATATGGCAATATCACGAAATGATCAAGTATGACACATAGAATGGACCTGCTATCCCCGTTTAAATAAGAAAATCTCATTTCAGTAGGCCTTTAAGCCTGCTAATAATTACAGTAATGCAATCTCCAACTTACCAAGAGTGCTATTTATTAGTGGAGAAGGTGTCTGGTAAACAGGTAGGATGAGCACAGCTAAGACAGTACAATAAACTACTCAGTGGCCTAGTGGTTAGAGCATGGGTGTCAAACTCTGGCCCACCGGCCAAATTTGGCCCGCTATGTAATTTATTTTGGCCCTTGAGACAATATTAAATTAACATTAGAGCTGGCCCGCCGGTATTATACAGCGGCGGTGCATTCACCGCTAATTCTAATACTTGCCAACCCTCACGATTTTCCCAGGAGACTCCCGAATTTCAGTACCCCCCCCGAAAATCTACCGGGACAACCATTCTCCTGAATTTCTCCCGATTTCCACTCGGACAACAATATCGGCGGCGTGCCTTAAAGGTACTGCTTTTAGCATCCTCTACAACCTGTTGTCATGTCCGCTTTTCTGCCATACAATCAGCGTGCCGGCCCAGTCACGTAATATATGCGGATTCTACACACACACACAAGTGAATGCAAGGCATACTTGGTCAACAGTCGTACAGGTCACACTGAGGGTGGCCTTATAAACAACTTAAACACTGTTACAAATATGCACCACTCTTTGAACCCACACCAAACATTTTGGGAGAACATCCGCACTGTAACACAACATCAACACAACAGAACAAATACCCAGAACCCCTTGCAGCACTAACTCTTCCGGGACACTAAATATACACCCCCGCTACCAACAAACCTTGATTTTGCATGTTACTATAAAGTTCTATAAGCCTTGCTTGTTCAATATTCAATGCAAAACTTGTTTGGGTCCCTATTAAAAGGTTAAGTTGTTCAACTTTGGCCCGCGGCTTTGTTCAGTTTAGAATTTTGGCCCACTCTGTATTTGAGTTTGACACCCCTGGGTTAGAGTGTTTGCCCTGAGATCGGTAGGTCGTGAGTTAAAATCCCAGCCGAGTCATACTAAAGACTATAAAAATGGGACCCATTAGCTCCTTGCTTGGCACTCAGCATTAAGGGTTGGAATTGGGGGTTAAATCACCATAAATGATTCCCGGGCGCGGCACCGCTGCTGCCCACTGCTCCCTCATCTCCCAGGGGGTGATCAAGGGTGATTGGTCAAATGCAGAGAATAATTTCACCACATCTAGTATGTGTGTGACAATCATTGGTACTTTAACTTTAACTTAAATGCAGTCGATTTGAAGTTAGTTTCAGATTTCAGACACTAGATCGCAATGGTGTAAACGCTATTGAATGTTACACACAGTAGTTTGCAAAGCATTTAATGAAACTGACGCATTGGAATTGTCAGGATGTTCCCGCACCATCCTCATTAAAACCAACACATCAGGGCCGGCCCGTGGCATAGGCCGTATAGGCAAATACTAAGAGCGCCGTCCAGTAGGGGGCGCCACGCCAGTGCCACAAATATTGGAGAAAAAAAAAATGGTACTATTATTTCTAAATACAAAAAATAATCCCACGTTAATTAAAATGCAAGGTAAAGCCTATTTAATATAAATATTATTTGTTACAACATTACATCCCTCCCCCGCACGCCAACCCCCCCCCCCCTCCCTCCCCCCCCGTAACATGACTCTTTTGGACGTCACCACATCAAAAGAACAACTCAAGATGTCAAAACGGCCAAAACTGTCAGGTGCCCAGGGAAGAAAAAAGAGAAAAGAAGAGGACAGAGGTAGGTAACGTTAGCCTACATGAAATTATTTGTCTGTTACAGAATGTGATAGTAACCTGGCTTTTTAGCATTATGCTAATGTTACATGATTCGGCAATTGCTAATCAATAAATAGCTTGTTCTGTTTTAACGTCGGGTTAATATTGTGGAGGGGCTAAATTGTTATGGAAAATAATAATGTAACGTTAGGTAATTATAGTACTCCCACCTTAAATTCCGTCAGGGACATTTGTTTTAGATTTTTTAAGCAGGTGTTTTTTGTTGACATTGTTATTGCCTTCTGGTTAGCTAATGTTTGCCCTGCACTTTTCCACCCCTTTATATACTAGGTATAGTTGTAAGCCTAGTTGTTAAAGTGCACATCATTAATGTTAATCAAGTGGAAATTGATAGAGTATATGAAACTAAATTCTTGGGAATAATAATTGATCATAAACTGTGTTGGAAACCGCATATTGAATATATAAAGGGAAAAATATCCAAATCTATTGCTATTCTTTATAAAGTAAGACACATGTTGAATAAGACATGCCTGCATATGTTGTATTATTCTTTTATTTTTCCATATTTAACGTATTGTGTTGAAATTTGGGGAAATGTTTATAAAAAAAACATAGACCCAATAATAAAACTTCAAAAAAGAGTCATTAGAATAATACACAAAGTGTGCTACTATAAACATACCAATCCATAATTTACAAGTTCAAATGTATTAAAATTATCAGACATTGTGTTTTTAAAAACAATGGAAATTATGTTTCGAGTAAATAACAACAGCCTTCCAGCTTGCATTCTCAGGCTATTTCATTTGAGAGGAGAAAACTATAATTTACGAGGGATATCGATTTTTGAAATAGGTAAAGCAAGAAGAAATATAAAATACAAATGTAATACAGTTTTAGGAGTTAAATGGTGGAACAAGCTCAGTGATGAGCTGAAGACATGCACTTCTTTGGTAAGGTTTAGGAAAACATTGAAAGTTGAAAAAATAGAAAATTATAAAATATAGTAACAATTACTTTCATCCCATTGATTTCTTTTTTTTTAACGTTGATGTTCCAGGCAATCTAATCTTCAGTGAAGGTATAGAATAGGCAAATATAAGCTTTGGCTTCAGCCTATTCCTTTTTTGGTCATTCTTTTTCTTTTCTTTCGTGTGTAAATGTGCATAATTGTATACATATAACATGTACTGTAAAACTGATCACACAAAATGGTTGATTGATTTGATAGATTATATGACCGAAATAAACTTATTTCATTCATTCATTCAAGCAATATCACATGAGAGGCAATGCTGTTTTTTAATTTGAGCACTGCTGTGATTTGGTTAAAGAAAATCATAACATTCTCATATAATATATTATACTGTTACTTTGCATTCTGCTATTCAGCATTTCACTGTAATGGTGACAATAAATTGAATCTAATCTAATTTGCATATCATTTAACATCATACAGCTTTATTTATATTGTATTTTTAATTTATTTTATGCAACTTGTTGACACGTTTTATTTTGTGTTTATGTATGTAAAAAATATTGTATTTCATATATAAATTTTTTATTTTTTGTATTCATTTATTTATTTATATTTTTTAAATCTTGTTTACTACTCTGATTGTTAATTTGCTTTCTTTAAGTAAAAAAAAGTTCAAAGACAAAGCTATTCGGTTACTTGTGAGTATATACACTTCACTGCCGATGTGGGGGCGCCACATTGGTTGCAACACATCTAAAAACAAGTTGCTGTTATTGAGTTGCTGTTTCAAGATATTACAGTGTCTCCTCTCATTCCATGCAGAGAATCCACACTGCCACAGTGAGGAAGAAAGACATCGCAACCAATCTTGGTAGTTGATACTGCTATGAGATTGGCTGTTAGCGTGTCCCTCCCACTGCTCAGTGTCACGTTACTGTTTTCTGGGTTCCCAAAGCATGTGTGACTTCATGCAACAAATCTTGCTTCACAATTTCTGTTTTGTTTTCACCAAGAAATCCAAATTAAATTGAATGTTTATTGAACACATTTTATATTGCTATCGATTATGTGTCGCGTAATATTTTGATATCGCTTTTATCAGCCCTCGTTAAAACTGCCGTATTTCCTTGAATTGCCGCAGGGCATATAGTATGCACCTGCCTTGAATTACTGCCGGGTCAAACTCGCTTCCCAAAATAATTAGCGCATGCTTAGTATCACCGCCTGCGATGAGGTGGCGACTTGTCCAATTGTAGCTGAGATAGGCACCAGCGACCCCAAAGGGAATAAGCGGTAGAAAATGGATGGATAGTATTACCGCCTGGTCAAACTCGTGACGTCACGATTGACACTTCCCCTGTCATCATTTTCAAAATGGAGGAGGCTGATTTCAATAACGGTAATTTGAAATCGCATAAAGGGAAGAAGATTAAGAGCTATTCAGAAGGATTTAAGGTCCAAGCTTGCATCACACTCAATTTTTTACTGCATACCTTTGGTAAGTGCCAGAGTGAGAAGAGGTTTTAAAATAATTAGCGCATTCTTACTTTTACCGCATGCCTTTGGTAAGCGCAGGAGTGAGGAAAGGTTTTAAATTAATTAGCGCCCCGGCGGCAATTCAAGGAAATACGGTATACGCTACTTGGAATTAGAAATGGCAAAAGTGAAGGATGCATGTGCCAGTCTACCCCACAACAAGAGGATAAAGAAAATGAAGGAACTTACAATGGCGGACTCGTGCAAAGCTGTTTAGGTAAAACTTTGCCATATATGGAGATATCCACTGACGTCACCAATGGGGAAAAACGTCACAGTTAGGGAAAATTCCAAATGGCTTTTTTGGAACAAGTATGAAGTGAGGCAGGAGTGTTGTTTTTTTTGCATATAAACTTGCCTGTGTTAAATATATCTTCGCCATGCCTCCATGTTTTGTCTTTAAAATTTTGAGTACTTATGTAAATCCCAAATACACAAAAACATATACCAATAGGTAAGAAAAGTCGGTCTCCTCTGCATTTTGCTAAAGATGCGGTGCCCCAAAAGTGAACATGCCAGTGTTTATTTATTGTTGTATAATGTTCCATTCATCCATCCATTTTTTACCGCTTATTCCCTTTGGGGTCGTGGGGGGCGATGGTGCCTATCTCAGCTACAATCGGGCGGAAGGCGGGTTTATCATTTGTATGTGTATATTGTATTGTGTTATTTATACTTACTAAAACTATAGAGCCTCTCAATGTTGCAGGGTATTGTTCATTTGCAGAAAATGTACAATGCTACATTTTTATTTACAGAAGTTTTTTGTTTTTTTTAAACAGAAGATTCAAGTTTTAGGTTTATTGATCTCAATACTGAAGTGTATTTATTTGTCTGTAAAGTGCAATGTTTCATTTTTGTTTACAGAAGTATTTTATTTAACGCAGAAATTTGGCCTTCCAGAGCAGGATTATAAATTAGTGTTTTGTCAATTAGTCAATACAAAGTGCAGTAAATTTTAACTTTATAACATTTACATTTATGCTAAGAGTAAAATGCAATGTATGTTCATGCCATGTGTTCCTGCAATTTGTGGCATTGTTTGTCTCCTTTTATTCTACTAGTTGTTGATTAAATCAATGTAAAACTTATTTTAAATTATCTGTCATTTGTATGTACTGGTTTCTTTAGGAATTAAGGAAACAATAAAAAAAAAAAAAATCATACATCGAATATTGTCTAAAGACAAGTGTAGTTTTGTGCTCTCATTACACTCATTATTTGTACCTTTTTGAACAATATCCTGGTTACTGTCTGAACACTGCATTTTGCCAAACTTCTGAGTGTAAAAGCACTTATGAACTCAAAAACATGAGTTAGGGAAAGAGGCCCAATTATAATTTTTTTTTGTTGAAATTCATAATTTTAATGCACTTGTTAAATTATATAATAAAAGTGACTTTAATTTGTGTCTCATGTGAATGCAATGCATCTGTTAAGTGACCAGTTTGCACACAAATCACAACGTTCACTCAACCCAACTCGTGTAGGTCTCACTCCTGCCGCATTTATGGCAATTTCCATCTTTTTGTGTGACCTGAGTCAAAATGTTCTTAACCAAATTATTAAGAGAATAAGAAAGAAGAAGGCAACATTTTTACTAAGGCGGTTTGTGTGGTACTTGGAGTCGTTAGACAATGATGTGCATTCTAAAACTTTTTGTTTTTGCTATGTTATTTGTTTTATGCTCCTTCGTCCGTCATTTATTTTTGTACCTGTCTGTTTGGCAAATAATTGTGACAATTTGCACCCTTTCAATGACATAGCTTGGATGAAAGACCTTACAAGAGAGGCACGTTTGAAATCTGTGCCTGTCAATTAAATTGAGCGATGTCAATTTTATTTCCATAGCAGAGATTCACAGCAGAATATATACCAAGGCATGTCACACATGCTCCTCATTCAGTTTAAAGTACACCAGCTGAACACCACATGGATGAGCACTTTGGTGAAAAAGTTCCTCTAATCGAATCAAGAAAATTGATCAAATCAGCAGATAAAATGCACGGCCAGTGTTATCAGCACAACCTTAACACATTTAAATACTCACCACATGTTAGCCAATTAGCTTTTCCATTCACAAGTCTATTGAATTCCTCACAAAAATAAACACTTAAAGCAAGGAACAATCTTTAACAAACACAAAAACACAGAAATACACATAGTATGGAATATGTATTAAAAAACGATTTTATCATTGTTACGGAAACTATGATAAATTTAGGAGTAAATGTTGCATTTTATATTAGGTGCATAATGGATAATAAATCTGAAATGACTTTATTTGAAGTGAAATTACAATTTAAGCATTAAGCTATATTCAATCTATACTTTGCATATAGACTTGTTTATAAAATCAAAGTTTGTGTCTTTAGTGGACACATTAAAAAAAAATAAAAAATATAAATAAAAAATCCTTCGTATATTCTTTAATATACAGCTGTGTATATAATACTCGGCAATTCATTATTTTCTTTATAATTACGTTTTTGTATGTTTTATTTGGATCATCAGTAGGATAAAAAAATTGAAATAGAAAAACACCAAGTGCTTCGACGCAAGCCTCTCCGCAAAATAAGCGGCACACTCTTTGATAAAGCATCACTTGCAAAGATCACACACTACGAGTGTGCGTGCATGTTCATCCATCATCATTGTGAAGGGCAAAAATATTTTTTGAGTTAAAATGCATGCGTTTCACTAATTAATTCTGTGAATATATTTTTGATGAGTAATACTTTATGATTCCAAAATCGCTGTAATGCTTTGCATTATTATTGTTTCCGATAGTAAAATGTCTGATTTAAACTTAATGTGGATTAAAAGATATTTAACTTTTTTGTAAAAAAAAAATTTGCTTTATTCAGGAAGGATTTTAGCGGGAATATTTACTGTAGTAATAACACAAGGATGTACCATGAATTGATTAACGTGGACCCCGACTTAAACAAAACTTATTCGGGTGTTACCATTTAGTGGTCAATTGTACGGAATATGTACTGAACTGTGCAATCTACCAATAAAAGTTTCAATCAATCAATCTGAAGACAAAGATTTTATAGTGAACTTCAAATAAATAGTGTGGCAGCATGTGTAATCAAATCAGTGTGGATTGTTAAAATTTCCACACACACAATGAAGTAGGTTATTTTGTAAGATAATAAGATTGCACTAAACTGTCTCGTTTTTCCAAACTTTTCACTGAGCGGATCCATCAAACATGTGGTACCGCACCTCGTTTCCCCAACAAGACTGTGATGGAAGAGCCTCGAGTGTTTTACTGCAACACTTGGCTAAAAAGAGTTGGAAATGATCCGACAGTGTATGCAGCTGCTGCGCCTCTAATTTCACAAGCTACACCCCCATAAAGTTGTTGGAAGGCTACTGTCAGAACAAGAAGAAGTCTTCAGAATGTCACACTACGGCCCACGTTGATGTCGTAGGCCAGGAGCAAACAAATCCTTTCAGATCTCCTGGACAAACATGAAGAGCAGGACCTCATCCGTGTGGGATCAGAATTTTTTATTGGTTACTTGCTGCCAGCTTAGCGTGACTTCAATGAAAAAAGGTCAGCAGATGTGTCCACCTTACCTGTTGGTCGTAGCTCAGTTGTCTCTATACTTCTTGATGGTCTTTCGTCTCCGGTTTTGGTCCTGCGTCTTCTAGCTTGTTCTTCTCCCACACTATTGTTGTCACTTTGGTGTCCTTCCTCTCTCGTTGCCTTTGCTGGTGTGCCGCTGCTTCAACGCTGTGGCGCTTTTAATCTTTCTCCGGACCTCCTGGTATCCTCCCATTCTCATTTATCTCCGATCAGGCACTGATACCTTGCCCCGTTCCTGATATGCACTTACTGGAAGACTTGGATTTAGGGGTGGGGTCAGAGCGGCACTTTAGGTCGGGGGATGAAAAATGGTCAAATTATGCAGACGATGGACAGAAAAATGTGAAACAGGCCGACTTGTGAAGTGTTAGGTTCTGGTGGAAACAATGCTGGAAAGTCGTTTATCCGGCTTTACATTTTTATGACTTTATCTACTCTTTTATATGCTTTATATCTATCATTTACTTCTACCATGACTTTCTGTGCACCCTTTACAAGACATGGCACACACCATTTATAGAGTAAAATCTCAAAACATTGTAAGACGCTAGTGAACTCTGGGAATCATGCATATATGGATAATCTGTTCCAGGGTCAAACTGTGGCCACCATGACATTTTTTTGGCTTTGCCCGCAAATTATATTCAAATTTAAACGTATACAGGTGTAAAAAGAATTGCAACAGTAATAATAGTATCATAGAGTCCTGTCTGTTTTAACAGGACCAAAAATGACAAGTAGGAAGTTACCCTGGATTTCCACTGGATGCGTAACAAGAGCTGAACAGCACCTGCACGGCGGCTGACTCCTTTCGTTTTTATTCAAGTCAATATGTCTTGTTTCCACCGCCTGCAGAATAGCATCAGGATGGCTGTAATGTTCACACATCCTGTTCTATTTAGCTAAAATATGCTTGTGTTGGATAGGAAGTCATAAACAAATACTAAATAAATTATCCTGTGTACTTTCAAAATAAAACAATTTGTTTTCAAGGCGGATCGTATTTTTAAAACGTCCTAATGGTCAGGGACGGACTTGAACTTAACTTGTCAAATGTTTTCAAACAAACTTTCACCTCGTTGACAAGAGGACATGCTGATTCTGGAGGTTCAACATTTAGGAAGGATATACAGTCGTATCCTGGGCAGTTACTTTAGGGCAGTGGGTCTTAACCTTGTTGGAGGTACCGAAACCCAGCAGTTTCATATGTGCATTCACCGAACCCTTCTAGTGAAAAATACAATTTTGTTTTTTTTTTCAAATTCAAGACAAAGTTCTATGTTTTTGGTAACACTTTAGTATGGGGAAAATATTCTAAGTCAGTGGTTCTCAACCTTTTTTCAGTGAAAAAAGTGATTTTTTTTTTTTAATTCAAGTACCTAATCAGAGCAAAGCATTTTTGGTTGAAAAAGAAAACAGATAAAGAAGTAAAATACAGTACTATGTCATCAGTTTCTGATTTATTAAATTGTATAACAGTGCAAAATATTGCTCATTTGTAGTGGTCTTTCTTGAACTATTTGGAAAAAAATGTATAAAAATAACTAAAAACTTTTTGAAAAATAAACAAGTGATTCAATTATAAATAAAGATTTCTATACATAGAAGTAATCATCAACTTAAAGTGCCCTCTTTGGGGATTGTAATAGAGATCCATCTGGATTCATGAACTTAATTCTAAACATTTCTTCACAAAAAAAAAAATCTTTAACATCAATATTTATGGAACATGTCCACAAAAATCTGTCTGTCAACACTGCATTGTTGGATTTCTTTTCACAGTTTATGAACTTGCATTCATATTTTGTTGAAGTATTATTCAATAAATATATTTATAAAGGATTTTTGAATCGTTGCTATTTTTAGAATATTTAAAAGAAAAATTCTCACGTTCCCCCATTTGAGAACCACTGTTCTAAGTAACAAGGACTTAATTTAGAGTTATTTGGACACTAGGGAAACATATTCTAAGTGATAAAGACTTAATTTAGAGTTATTATTTTAGGGTTAGGGTCAGGGTTAGCGGGTTAGGGTTATGATGAGGCCTTGCTGAATAAGGCATTAATAAGAACTTAATAACTAGTTAAGAGCCAATATGTTACTAATGTGCATGTTAA
This sequence comes from Nerophis ophidion, assembly GCF_033978795.1. NCBI lineage: Eukaryota > Metazoa > Chordata > Actinopteri > Syngnathiformes > Syngnathidae > Nerophis > Nerophis ophidion. Next base: position 35,932,014 of record NC_084626.1, read on the forward strand.
TAAGCTCCTATATTAATGGTAATAATAATAATAATAATGGATTAGATTTATATCGCGCTTTTCTATTGTTATATACTCATAGCGCTCACAGAGAAGTGGGAACCCATCATTCATTCACACCTGGTGGTGGTAAGCTACATCTGTAGCCACAGCTGCCCTGGAGTTGACTGACGGAAGCGTGGCTGCCAGTTTGCGCCTACGGCCCCTCCGACCACCACCAATCATTCATTCATCATTCATTCACCGGTGTGAGCGGCACCGGGGGCAAAGGGTGAAGTGTCCTGCCCAAGGACACAACGGCAGCGACTTTGATGTCCATAGGTGGTTATGTTCCCCATACTAAAGTGTTACCATGTATTTTTTTACTGGTGCACAAAATGAACCGTCCATGAACATCACCTTGTTCAAACAACAAAACCAACACAGTGCATAAACTCACAACAAATTACATACCTGCAAATCAGTCAGCTGTTGCCTTATCCGTAATACGCCGATAGGGAGAAGTTTGTATTCACAGTACACGATAAGTCGGGTGTGTTTTGACCTCCGCCGAACCCCTGAGGCTGACTCACCGAACCCATAGGGTTCGATCGAACCCTGGTTGAGAACCACTGCATTAGGGACTGTGGGAGAGTGGGGAGTGGTTTGTTGGATTTGGGTAACATGTATGTATGCATGTTTGTGTGTACGTGTGTCTGTTTGTATGTCTGTTGAGTCTGTGTTAAAACAAAACATTGCAACTTTAGCCGCAACTTTCTAAAAAAGAGGTGTCACGATTTTAGCCGTTTTAGGCCAAAACAGTCCCACAAAAAAAAAAATCCCACAAAATCCTGAAGAGGCTGTACAGCCTTTGGCAAGCGGTAGCTTTATGTAGCGATAGTGACAAGGAGAAGCCATGCAATCAACTTTGTCGAACACGATTTGCATTCTTGTTCCCTGGGTTCATACAATTTTATAATGCAAGGCGTGACAACATGACTGCAATATGCTTGTGACCTTTATATCAGTGGTCCCCAACCACCGGGCCGTGGCTCGATTGGTACCGGGCCGCAGAATAATTTTTTATTAATTTTTATTTTTAATTAAATCAACATAATAAACACAATATACACTTACAATTAGTGCACCAACCAAAAAAACCTCCCTTTTTCATGACAAAAACGTCCCTTTTTCATGACAAAGAAAAAAAAGGATTTTTGAGTTTTCTTAAGCTGTATAGCTGTATGCCACAATCAGCAATATTAGAATAATAAAAGGCTTGCAATATTTCAGTTGATGTGTAATGAATCCAGAATGTATGAGATTATCATGTTTTCAGTTGCATTACAGAAAATAAAGGACTTTATCACAACATTCACATTTTCTGAGACAGTGCTGTATATGTATGTATATATATATATATATATATATATATATATATATATATATATATATATATATATATATATATATATATATATATATATATATATATATCCATCCATCCATTTTCTACCGCTTATTCCCTTTTGAGGTCGCGGGGGGCGCTGGTGCCTATCTCAGCTACAATTGGGCGGAAGGCGGGGTACACCCTGGACAAGCTGTATGCCATAGTCATCAATATTAGAATAATAAAAGGCTTGCAATATTTCAGTTGATGTGTAATGAATCCAGAATGTATGACATTTTCATGTTTTCAGTTGCATTACAGAAAATAAAGGACTTTATCACAACATTCACATTTTCTGAGACAGTCCTGTATATGTATGTATATATATATATATATATATATATATATATCTATCCATCCATCCATTTTCTACCGCTTATTCCCTTTTGGGGTCGTGGGGGGCGCTGGCGCCTATCTCAGCTACAATCGGGCGCAAGGCTGGGTACACCCTGGACAAGTCTATACATATATATATATATATATATATATATATATATATATATATATATATATATATATATATATATATATATATATATATATATATATAATCAATCAATCAATATATGTATGTATGTATGTATATATGTGTGTGTGTATATATATATATATACATATACAATATATATATATGTGTGTGTGTATATATATGTGTGTGTGTATATATATATATATATATATATGTATGTATATATATATACATATTTATATATATGTGTGTATATAAATGTTTATATATGTATGTGTATATATATGTGTGTGTATATATATATATACATATACAATATATATATGTGTGTGTGTGCATATATATATATGTATATATATATGTTTATATATGTATGTGTATATATATTTGTATAATGTTTAATAAATGTTTACAGAATTAACAAAATAAGGAGAAAGAGTGAAGGCCGATCCAGTTAAAGCTCAAGTATATTTGAAGAAGAAACGAGAAAGAAATAAGAAAAATTAAAAAGCATAGTTGAAAAACAAATTATACTGAATGGCTAAATAAATGTTAAATTTCATTAATCATTAACTCTGAAATCAATCTGATCAGTGTTATACATTTTAGAGAGAAAGATTGAACATTGATTTTGACAGATTTTATACATTAAAGAAGGAACATTCTATTTTTATGGTTTTTATTGTGACAAATCTCAATATTAAAAAAAAAACATTTTACAAAACACACACACACACACACACACACACTTCAAATATTTTCAAATTAATCGCGATTCTTATTTGTAATGATTCTTAATCCATTCAAAAAATTAAAAAATCGATTTGAAAAAACAAAAAAAAACCTTATTTTTTCAATATCACCCGTCCAGCCACAAAAATTACTTTGTTGATGTAGATGCTGATATTTACTGTGGAGATGTGCTTTAGAAAAGAAAAGTGTGGGATATTTGTATTGTTGGCTTATTTGTATTTGACATTATGACATTTGGATGGAATTTTATGAAACAAGATCACATTTTTTTTAAGTAATATAGAAATGTATACAACTGTAGTTAATAATAGAAATGGTACCCATTGTTTTTAAAAACAAGTATTGATTGAAAATCGATTCTGAATCAAATCGTAACCCCCAAGAATCTAATCATGTGATGCCCAAATATTTACAGCCCTGATATATATATATATATATATATATATATATATATTTCCTTCACACTTCATGTTTATATTGAGGAACGGAAAAAACATTTTAATATTTTTTTTGTTATTTTAGTTACCATAAGGAGAATATGAATGTGAATCATTTATTTGTTACTTTGCCCCAAAACCCTGGTACTTATTGTTTTATTTTTTTATTTATTGAGGGGACTATCGCCTTTAAACCACATGCTTTTTGTTATTGGTTTCTTCACAAAATCATCATATTTTTACAGCAGGCTTACATTTCTTCTTCTGGAATGAAAAAGTCATGTCGGGGCTGAGGAACAGGAAAGAGTGAACGAATAAAACAAACCACACGGTCATTAAAAAAAAAAAATCATTGTAGCACTTATTTTACACACACTTTTTGCTTACTCACTCATGTGCCCTTGAATGAACTTTAATTTCACATGATATGCCAACAAATGTCAGTTCATTTTGACTGCAGTCTAATGCAAATGTTTCAAAGTTAAAAAAGAAACAAGGATGTCCCCTACAGGCCAAGGTCTTAATCTACGCTGACGTTCAGTGCATGGACATACTCTTCCAAAACCTTCAACACCATTATCTATTGAGTGTGATGTCTGGAAACAACTTTGATTTGGCTGGAAGTGTTTGTATGTGAAGGTGATGACTTTTGATGTCCTTATGCAGGCCTATCAGCTCTTCTTCAATGCAGTTCTGTCACATCATCAATCTCACAGGGAAAAGGCTGCAGATGGAGCAATACAAAATGTCTGGACATAACTAAAATCTGCTGTTCTGCATAATGTTTTTTTCTTCAGTTTTACTTTGTTTTTTAGAGCTGAACGTAACGTAAAGATCCAATTATTTAAATGTGTTGGAACTATAGCGACGATGAATGCAATTATTTTCGCATGTTAAAGCCGCACTGTGCTCACTTGCCAGTCTTTGCTACGTCCTAATAACCAAACACTACAACAATAATAGATTTTTTAGGTTATTGTGAGATGACCCGATGTAACTCTATTTGATATGAAAATGTTAGAGTTACCAGTTTGACTTTCAGTTTAGAGTTAGGGTTTCCAATTGGGATTAGCATTTCAGATTAGGTTTAAGATTACGGTATTCAAGTAGTGTTTCAGATTATGGTTAGGGTTTCAAGTCAGAATGTAATTTTTACTGCTCAGTCTGAGATCTAAATGTGTGTGTGTGTGTGTGTGTGTGTGTGTGTGTGTGTGTGTGCGTGTGTACCTGGAAACAGCAGCAAATGGCAATTACTTTGTTAGGTGGACGGGACAAAAGACAGGCTTATTTGCTTTTTAATCACTAGAAGATGCATGTGATTAAATCTATAATGAACATCTTGTTTTTGTTTCTACGCTTGTTTGATCTACAGGAATTTAGTTCTGGTGTTTTTTCCCCCGGCATAGCAGCGTGTATTGTTTATGTGCAGGAGCCTGCAACTTGTTTTCATTCCCTGCATTGCCAGATTGCATTGTTTTTTTTATCCCAATCCAGTTATATTCGACAGAAAGCAGCATTCAAACAAGTCTCTTGTTGCAATGTAAAGAAATAACCAGAGAAAGAACCAAAATGTCAGTTTTTGGCTTCGATCGCTTAACAAAGCCAATAGAAGTCTTGCTCTGATTGCAAAACAAAATATTAGAACATTTTTAAATATCAGTTGAACACTGACAGACTATGCATTGAATAACCTTTGCTGCCTCCGTCAGGTTTTTTTTTTTAGTATAAAATAAATAGGAATTTTACTTTAGACATTTGTCAGGTGGCACACTAGCGCCATCATTGTGACGTCACATGACTATTAGTTGTGCAAATAATGAGTGAAGCATGACTAACATTCAGTCTTAAGGCAGCACAACGAGTCTGATATTGCGACAGTTTGACATGTATGCCTTGCTCACACTGCAGGTCAATTTTGGTTGTCTGGCTTAAATGCGTATGAGATTTTGTTTATGTCCGTTTGAACAGTGCAATTACGAATTTGTCATATCTGACCCAGGCCTCTTTCGTATCTGGTTATAAATCGCATAAATCGTTCCTCAATGTGAACGCTGCTGACCAGTTACATCAAAAAGCAATAAGAGTCATGATTATTCACCAAAATAGACATCTACAAAAAAAATAGTTGACAATTGAGCCGAAAACGGCTAAATTAATGTAGTTGGAAAACTTGTCAATGTTCCATCATACTTGCCAACACTCCCGGATTTTCCGGGAGACTCCCGGAATTCAGCGCCTCTCCCGAAAACCTCCCGGAAGAAACTTTCTCCCGAAAATCTCCCGAAATTCAGCAGGAGCTGGAGGCCACCCCCCCACAGCTCAAACATGCACAGTTCAATGCTTGAAAAGGAGGATTGCAGCCGGATCTGACGGCATTTAAAGTCAATTTTAAGACCGACTGATAATCCTCCTCCTTTTCGGCCGGGTGACCGCGGAGAATTAAAGTAGGAACACTCCGGAAGCAGAAGTTAATTAAGAGGGGCGGACTCACCGGCTCTCAGCCATGTTTCCGTCACACAGAGGAAGTCAAGTCCGCGGGAAGTGAAGAAATCCTTCAGGAAAAACGTTTTGTTTGTCAAAGATCTTGCGTTCACAAGACCGAAACTGGTGGGGGCCAGCACGTCCAAGGGCGCAGCGAATCCAGGTGGGGCCCGACACACAGCCCACAGGTGGCGGGGGAGAGGAGCCACGAGGCCGAAAAGAAAGGCAGGAATCCGGCCAGGTGAAAAAGCTGACTGGGACATTGAAAAACCAACGTCGAAGTTGATCATATCAGTGGGAGATTGGCAGAGATCCAACAGTGTTTGGGGGTCATACACAAGCAGTGAGCTGACAGAGACGAAAACAACACAAAAACAAACAGAGCTGACAGCGAGGGACGGCAGGGCAATGCATATACTGTCGCATCTTCTGGAAACTCAGAGTACAAAGTTACTCAAATAGTGAAAGGTAAGTGTTGTTCTTGCTTTTTTAGTAACCAGCAAGCACAATACAGTTGGTAGAACAACTGTGTTTTTATTACTGTGTATTTGATAGGTGCCGTCTGAAATTCAACTATTTCTTTTATTTATATGTATATAGTAAAATAAATATATATAGCTAGAATTTACTGAAAGTTAAGTATTTCAGTATTTCATAGATATATAATGAAATATATATGAAATACTGGAGTTGGTGAATTGGCTGTAAATATACACCCCTCCCCTCTTAACCACGCCCCCAACCCCAACCACACCCCCAAACCACGCCTCCGCCCAACCCCAGACCACGCCCCCCACCCCTCACCTCCCGAAATCGGAGGTCTCAAGGTTGGCAAGTATGTCCCCGGCTGCTTGCCCAGATGCTCTTTGGCGCGGTCATCGAATCAAATGTCCCAAACTACTTGCACACTTCCCTCTTAAACTTCTATGCGAAACAATTCCATACAGAAAATGTTGACTTTGATTGCACAAAGTCCTTAAAATTGCCACAAACGCACCAGGACTGAGACTTACCAGAATTGGAGCCATGCTTACTTTGTGTTTTGACCGTTTGCCCGGATCATGTTTTTGTCATTTAGTTTTGACTACCTCAGTTCTGGTTTTTTTCACCCCAGGGTTTGTGTTTTCAGTTACCATGGGTGCTGATTGATTGCAGCCGCCTCTGATTAGTGTCTGGGGTGCTCACCTTCTGCCAGGCACTAATCAGAGTGCTATTTATTCAAGTTGCTCGCCACACACTGGCTGGCTTCCTAGTTTGCTACAAGCAACATTTAACGACGGTTAGTTTTGATTCCTTTTTGTATGCTAGCTCCCGCGCTAGCCTCCTTACCTTTGCCCCCAGTGCTATTGGTACACCTTTGTTTTTCCCTGTATCATTTATGAAGAATAAAAAGTACCCCGCCTTCCGCCCGATGTAGCTGAAATAGGCACCACCGCCCCCCGCGACCACAAAGAAAATAAGCGGTAGAAATGGATGGATGGAAAGCATTTCTTACTTGCACGCTGTGTCCGGAGTCCGTCTGCATCTTGGGAGAACGACCTCTGCATCACCATGCGACCCGATCGTTACAATTTGTAAACACTGCAGCAGTGGTTGCATGTTAATAAGCACCTATATAACGTTGAATAGCAGAGTTTTGGGGCGGCAGTTTTACTCAAACAGTAGAATGGTGGTCTCATGACCCCAACAGAAATCATATGAACATGCTGGCGTCATGCTGTCATGACTCTTTCTTAGGACAAGTCCATTTTGTTTGTTTGTGCCAAAGCATAACAGATGTAGCGTGCACATGCCCTTGTTAGATGACGCACAGAGTGAGACTAATGAGTGTCCATCTAGTTGTAATGGCCTCAGGGGTCCATCTATATACAGTGGGGCAAAAAAGTATTTAGTCAGCCACCGATTGTGCAAGTTCTCCCACTTAAAATGATGACAGAGGTCTGTAATTTTCATCATTGGTACAATTCAACTGTGAGAGACAGAATGTGAAAAAAAATCCAGGAATTCACATTGTAGGAATTTTAAAGAATGTATTTGTCAATTATGGTGGAAAATAAGTATTTGGTCAACCATTCAAAGCTCTCATTGATAGAAGGAAGTTTTGGCTCAAAATCTCACGATACATGGCCCCATTCATTCTTTCCTTAACACGGATCAATCGTCCTGTCCCCTTAGCATGATGTTTCCACCCCCATGCTTCACAATAGGTATGGTGTTCTTGGGATGCAACTCAGAATTCTTCTTCCTCCAAACACGACAAGTTGAGTTTATACCAAAATGGATACATGGATGATACAGCAGAGGATCGGGAGAATGTCATGTGGTCAGATGAAAGCAAAGAAGAACTTTTTGGTATAAACTCAACTCGTCGTGTTTGGAGGAAGAAGAATACTGAGTTGCATCCCAAGAACACCATACCTACTGTGAAGCATGGAGGTGGAAACATCATGCTTTGGGGCTGTTTTTCTGCTAAGGGGACAGGACGATTGATCTGTGTTAAGGAAAGAATGAATGGGGCCATGTATCGTGAGATTTTGAGCCAAAACCTCCTTCCATCAATGAGAGCTTTGAATGGTTGACCAAATACTTAATTTGCACCATAATTTACAAATAAAATCTTTAAAATTCCTACAATGTGAATTCCTGGATTTTTTTTTCACATTCTGTCTCTCACAGTTGAAGTGTACCTATGATGAAAATTACAGACCTCTGTCATCATTTTAAGTGGGAGAACTCGCACAATCGGAGGGTGACTAAATACTTTTTTGCCCCACTGTATGTGCATACATATATAATAAATGTTGCCAGTCACAATTAACTTGTGTTCAGCTGGGAAAATAAGTATAGCTTATTATATCATCCATTCATCTAATATTATGAACTGTAAAACGCGTATTCAATAATTATGCTAATATGAAAAATGTAACTTAATAGAATTTGGGGATATAGAAGGCATCCGGTGCTATCAGACCAGGCGGAAGCGGAAATTGACGTCACACACCACCTGGAGCACCTGTCAGCCAAAGCGTTTTGCTACGGAGCCACTTCATGGAAGGAATCCTCGTTTTTGACCGTTTTTGTGGACTTACCACTGGCCTGTGGAGAACTGGGACGAACAGAGACTCTTACCAGGAGGACTTTGCGTTGGATGCGCGGTACCGTGAGTACGCTGCGGATTCCAAACATTTAATCGCTTGCCCGTACATACATGCCGCTTTGTGCATGTCACGTACGTAACTTTGGGGACTCTGGGGAATATATGTGCTGTATTAACTTTGGGGAGGTAAACGGCACTTTGGGCTGTGGGATTGAGTGTGTTGTGCAGGTTTTTGATTTGTATTGGCGGGTTATATGGACGGCGGGCTTATTATGCAGGATTAATTTGTGGCACATTGAATATAAGCCTGATCGTGTTGTGGCTAATAGTTATATATGTCTTGTGTTTATTGTTTTAGTCGTTCCCAGCTGTATATCAGGTCCCTCCTGTGACTCCTTAATTTGCGTAGTGGCAGCGACACCAGGAGAACTTGGGTGCGTTTGTTACAAAGTCTTGAAGTGAAATGCTGTTATGCAAAGTGAGTGAAAACGTGTCTGCATCTGACTTTGAGAGACATTTCCAGAAGCATTTGATCGAGAGTTCAGACCTCATCCGTTTCGGCACCATTTCGCCTCATTGACCATGTTTTTTTTTTTGTCCTGTTCAGCTACTCAGGCAAATAATATTGTTGATGTAGATGTTGATATATGCTGTACAGATTTGATTTACAAATGAGAAGTGTGGGATACTTCTATTGTTGGTTTATTTCTATTTGACTTTATTAAATGGATGTATTTAATGTTTGGCGCAGCCGGACCACAGCAGGAGGGGATTGAAAGAAAAAAAAAGGAAGACAGATAGGGAAATTGCGGGGACAAGAGTGGGGTTAGCCAGAAAGACAACAACAACAGTACAACATCAGCAAATGCGATATGTACAAATATGATACAAAAAATTATAACAAAGAACCAGAAAATTAAATACAAACATAAATATTATAAACCCAGAAATTGTCATGTCTGTGTAATCATGTTTTGTTTAAGTCATGTTCGGTTTTTTTGTTGGACTCATTGTGCACTTTTGTTTGTTTTGTCACCATAGCAACCCATTAGTTTTCACCTTGTCCCCATGTCACGCACCTGTTTTCATTAATCACCACAGTATTATTTAAGCCACAGTTGCAAGGTAGTCAGCCTGGCAACATCACCATCGATCACCCTTCTACAAACCCACGATTCTATGCCCCTTTTCTCGATCACAGTAAGTGTTTTCGTTATTCATGCCATAGTGCAAGTTTTTGTTTGTTTTTATAGCCATGTTTTGTACCTACACTGCGAGCGCTTTTCGTTTATCCCTTTTTTTGAATTATAATTAAAATATGTCTTTACTTTCACGTCGTTTCCACTCCAATCACTTTGCACCTGGGGATAACAATCCACGCCCAAGTCCAAGTCGTGACAGATGTTGCCAGCATATAAGTTTTTCCGCAAGATTGGATGAAGGATTATTGGAGATCCTGCGCGCCATGGAGGAGGAAACGCTGTGCTTTTCCCCCATGGAGCGCAGGGATCTCTTGTGGGGTCCGACCGGCAAACTGGTGCTGATCAACTCCGGTTGGCCCGGGGTTGTTGGGGGGTCGTCCCTGTCCCGGAAGCGCCCCCCAAAACGAAGGACGTCAGGGAAGACTTCCGCGAGCGGATAGCACGCGTCGCTCTCGCAAGCTCCTCCCCCTCCGGGCGGTAATAGACTGCAGGCTGCCCGGCTTCCCCAGGACAATGTCACGCCACCGTCAGTGGATGACGTAAAGGACCAGGATTTTTTTTTAATTAGTTATTTTTCTTTTTTTTCACCCACTCAATCCCAGGTAGAAACAAAAAGACTTTTTGAACAATTTAAAGGGGAGGAATCTGCCACCCTCCTGACCTTTCCACCCACCCCAAAAGACGGTTCCAGACCGCGGGGAGCGCATCTGGTATCCGCTCCGTGAGGGGAGAGCTAGGGCTGGGAGCTGTTCAGGTGGGGTCGCCCAGCGTCATGCCAAGCCACAGCCTCTAGCTCGGCCGCCACCAACAGTTCTTCGGCCTGCCAAGCCACATCCGCAAGCCCGGCCGCCGCCACCGGTCTTTCAGCCTGGTAAGCCGTAACCTCCGGTCGGGCCCCCACCACCAGTCTTTCGGCCTGCTAATCCGCAACCTCCGGTCCGGCCACCACCGGGCTTTAGGCCTGCCAAGCCGCAAACCCCAGTAAGGCCACCTCCACCTGCACCACAGCTATCTGCACCACGGCTAGCACCTGTCGCTGCTCCAAGGCTAGCACCACGACCTGCACCACGGCTAGCACCTGTCGCTGCTCCAAAGCCAGCACCACCACCTACACCACGGCTAGCACTAAGTCCAAGGCTTGCACCAAGTCCTAGGCTAGCACCAAGGCCAAGGCTAGCACCAAGGCCAAGGCTAGCACCAAGTCCGAGGTTAGCACCAAGGCCAAGGCTAGAACCAAGTCCAAGTACGAGGCTAGCACCAAGTCCAAGTCCACGGCTAGCACCAAGTCCAAGTCCACGGCTAGCACCAAGTCCACGGCTAACACCAAGGCCACGGCCCCCAGTGCCTGCACCATGCCGGCCCCAGTGCCCGCACCATGCCGGGCCCCAGTGCCTGCACCACGCCGGGCCCCAGTGCTTGCTCCACAACGGGTACCATTACTTGCTCCACGCCAAGCTCCAGTGCCGCCAGTAGCTGCACCACACTGCCAAGCTCCAGTGCAGCCAGTAGCTGCACCACACCGCCAAGCTCCAGTGCAGCCAGTAGCTGCACCACGCCGCCAAGCTCTAGTGCGGCCAGTAGCTGCACCACACCGCCAAGCTCCAGTGCAGCCAGTAGCTGCACCACGCCGCCAAGCTCCAGTGCCGCCAGTAGCAGCTCCACGCCAAGACCCGCCACGCCAAGACCTGCCGCCTGACGCACCACGCCAAGCTTCGCCGTCTGCCACGATGACGACGCGTCCACCTCTTTGTCGGCAACGGATGTGGCCGCTCTGTGGTCTTCCGCCACGTCAAGTGCGGCGATCTCCACAGATGTGGCCCTTCCCGGGTCGTCCACCCAGTCTGGTACAGCGGCGCTCTACGGGTCGCCGCAACCTAACTCTGCCACGGTGTACACGGGGACACGTGGTCTGGCGACCCCCCGCCCTCCCATGACTATTGATCATTGTTTTGTTTTTATTTTCATGGAGATCTGGTATCTGTCCTTATAGGAGGGGCCCTGTCATGTCTGTGTAATCATGTTTTGATTTAGTCATGTTCGGTTTTGTTTTTGGACTCTTTTTGCACTTTTGTATGTTTTGTCACCATAGCAACCCATTAGTTTTCACCTTGTCCCCATGTCACGCACCTGTTTTCACTAATCACCAGAGTATTATTTAAGCCACAGTTGCAAGGTAGTCAGCCTGGCAACATCACCATTGATCAACCTTCTACAAACCCATGATTCCATCCCCCTTGTCTCGGTCACAGTAAGTGTTTTTGTTATTCATGCCATCGTGCAAGTTTGTTTTTTATAGCCAAGTTTTTTTTCTCCATTGTGTGCGCATTTAGTGTATCCCTTTTTTTAAATTACTCTATAATTAAAATATGTCTTTACCTTCATGCCGTCTCGGCTCCAATCAATCACTTTGTACCTCCGGAAAACAATCCACGCCCAAGTCCAATGAACATTGCTGCACTACAAACGGAACAAAAAAAAACAACAGAAATAGCACTATTGATAATGAATAATAACAATGATTACCTCTATTATCAACAATACAGTTGTTTTAAATGCAATAATATATACATGTAATGAAAACTTGAATTACAAAACGAAGCAGAAAAAAAAGCGAAACTCTATTAACTTTGCCGATTGTTATAATAAATATAGGTTTAGGTTTATCTGTGTTCCGTGTTTTACCAAGTTTCCCCTGGGGGGAATAATGTTAATATATGTTCGATGAAACTTGATTACATGCATTAGTGTATGTATGCATATGTGCTTGTGTATGTACAAAATGTGTATATGTATGTTTGTACAGTGAATGTGCGTGTGCATGTATGTACTGTATTTTTTATTACGTGCGAGTGTATGTACAGTATGTACTGTATTTGTGTATGTATGTGCGAGTGTATGTACCTATGAATGTGCGTAAGTACCTATGTGTGCGCGGACTTATGTATGTGTGAATGAATGTATGTATTTATTTATGTATGAATAATTGTGTATACGTGCGTATGTATGTGTGTTTGTATGTACAGTATATTTGTGTCCCAGTATGTGTGGGAGCAAAGTGCGGCCCCAGCTACCCAGAGAGCCCAACCCAAAACAGCAGGTACAGTACCAAGGGAACAAGGGACCACCGGCCCCACGCAGGCAGGTCGGCCAGCGACAGAACCCCCAAAACCGAGCCCGTCGTGCCACTCGGCAGGTCAGCGGTAGGCCGTACACAGAAACACCCGGCTGAAGACAAGGCCCGGGAGAAGCAAGACAGCCAGCCCCCAAGCCAGTGAGAGACCTTAACCCAAGAGACACAGAGACTCCCCGCAGCGGGATGAGCAGACCGCCCCGCTCGACAAGCAACCGGGCTCCCACGAGTTCAACCAGGGGAACACAGCGGGGCCCGCCCCACTCAAGTCGGCCGCAGCAGAACCACCCAGCATGGACCACAGGCGATAGAATTGGAACTTCCAGCAACAGTCCTGGGGAATCCTGCCTCTGAGGAAATAGAAAAAAGAAGAACAAAAGAGGAGGAAAGGAATGAAGGAGATCACAGACATGCCGACACACAAGGTCACTACCCCAGCTGCTGGCCGCCATGAAACACCGCAGAATACCACGCAACGCACCGAGGTGCCACGATCGATGCGGTAACTAGACCGAGCAGGCCCAAAACCCAGTCAACGGCACAACATCAGGCGCAAAGCACAGCACGGCAAAGTGCAAGAGCAGGCCCGGGTTAACACTCAATGAGCCAACCAACACAACAAATAAAAATAAAGTCGACAAGTCCGCCCGCCCCGAATACCATCATGCGCACGCGCCGCCACAAACTAGAACAGCGGCCACACCCTCGCACCGGACCCAGCAGCCATCGTTGCTCGCACCACAAAGAAAAGGTAGCAAAGACAGCGGCAAAACCCCCAACAACACAAACCCCGACCGCGCAGCCGGAACAGACTGACACGAATCCCGCCCAACACCACATAAAACGCATGCAAAACTACTGACCACCAAAACCACATCCTTCAAAAAAAAAAAACACCCATAAACTGACTAACACGTACAAACACAAAAATAAAAACATGGCCCTATTGAGACAGAACAACAACCGATGACCCTCCACCAAGAAAGCCTACCGTGCGGCCACTCAACTCAGTCATTGCCCATGTTTGAATCCTCATTGTCATCAATGTTACGTGACAAGGGAAACCGTGTGATGTAGACCCAGGCCACTGTCAGCATTCTGTAGTGGTCTTTCAAGTAGGGAAAGCTAATGTTCAGCCATGAGTACAGATTACAGACTACAATTAAAATTAGAAATAAAACATAAAGATGCTAGATTTTACAAAGAAAGCTTCACGGTGGCAGAGGGGTTAGTGCATCTGCCTCACAATACGAAGGTCCTGCAGTCCTGGGTTCAAATCCAGGCTCGGGATCTTTCTGTGTGGAGTTTGCATGTTCTCCCCGTGAATGCGTGGGTTCCCTCCGGGTACTCCGGCTTCCTCCCACCTCCAAAGACATGCACCTGGGGATAGGTTGATTGGCAACACTAAATTGTCCCTAGTGTGTGAATGTGAGTGTGAGTGTTGTCTGTCTATCTGTGTTGGCCCTGCGATGAAGTGGCGACTTGTCCAGGGTGTACCCCGCCTTCCGCCCGACTGTAGCTGAGATAGGCGCCAGCGCCCCCCGCAACCCCGAAAGGGAATAAGCGGTAGAAATGGATGGATGGATGGATGAAATGAGATTTTCTTATTTAAACGGGGATAGCAGGTCCATTCTATGTGTCATACTTGATCATTTTGTGATATTGCCATATTTTTGCTGAAAGGATTTAGTAAAGAAATTCGACGATAAAGTTCGCAACTTTTGGTCGCTAATAAAAAAGCCTTGCCTGTACCGGAAGTATGTGCGCGTGACGTCACCGGTTGTGGAGCTCCTCACATCCTCACGTTGTTTACAATCATGGCCACCAGCAGTGAGAGCGATTCGGACTGTGAAAGCGAGGATATCCCCATTAATTTGAGCGAGTATGAAAGATTTGTGGATGAGGATAGTGAGAGTGAAGGACTAGAAGAGAAAAAAAAGACAGGGCAGTGGGAGCAATGCAGATATGATTAAACACATTTACTAGGATATTTCTGGAAAATCCCGTATCTGCTTATTGTGTTACTAGTGTTTTTGTGAGATTATTTAGTCGTACCTGAAAGTCGGAGGTGTGTAGCCATGGGTGTGGTGACCGCCAGTGTCTCTGAGGGAAGCCACATTTCTTGACGGGGCGAAGCGAAGGCAGCCGGTCGGGCCGGGCTGAGCTTTTTTTTGCCCTCCTCCACGGTGGAAGCATCCCACGTTCGGGGGCGACCGGTCGGAGGAGGCAAGAGAGTCCGCAGCTGCCTCTTTGACAGGTCCAGAAGGAACGACGCAAGCGCCGCTCATGTCTACGGTAAGAGCCGACTTATTTCCACAATTTTCTCACCGAAACCTGCCGGTTGACATGTAGTAGAGAACCATGTTCGCTTGACCCCTCTGTTCCATAGTAAAGCTTCACCTTCGGGAATGTAAACAAGGAAACACCGGCTGTGTTTGTGTTGCTAAAGACAGCTGCAATACACCGCTTCCCACCTACATCATTCTTATTTGACGTCTCCATTATTAATTGAACAAATTGCAAAAGATTCATCAACACAGATGTCCAGAATACTGTGTAATTATGAGATTAAAGCAGACGACTTATAGCTGAGATCGGGCTGGAACAAAATGTCCGCTACAATCCATGACGTCACGCGCACGCCTCATCATACCGCAACGTTTTCAACAGGATACTTGGCACAAAATTTAAAATTTAAATTTAGTAAACTAAAAAGGCCGTATTGGCATGTGTTGCAATGTTAATATTTCATCATTGATATGTAAACTATTAGACTGCGTGGTGGGTAGTAGTGGGTTTCAGTAGGCCTTTAACTTAGAGGATTAAAAAATTATCCATATCAACTCGGAACAACAGAATGCAACTTGAAAATTGCTCTGGCTTTGGTTTATATTTCAAGATCACTGATTCACTAATTTTTCTGCTAATCCAAAAGCGATTCAGCTACAGACAGATCCAATTATCTTGCTCAGGGTCCAGGCCAGCCGAGACCAAGCCCACGTTCCATACACTTACAGAGATTCTCAGCGTCCAGTAGGTGGGACAAAGCGAAGCATTTATCCAATGAATTTCAAGTTTGGCTACAGTGGAACAACCCACTCCATGCTCCCCCACTGAAGTCCATGGACGCTCATCTTCAACACTTTTAATGCCCTATAAAGTTACGAAAATTAAAGGCTTACTGAAATTAGATTTTCTTATTTAAACGGGGATAGCAGGTTCATTCTATGTGTCATACTTGATAATTTCGTGATATTGACATATTTTTGCTGAAAGGATTTAGTAGAGAACATCGACCATAAAGTTCGCAACTTTTGGTCGCTAATAAAAAAAGCCTTGCCTTTACCGGAAGTAGCAGACGATGTGCGCGTGACGTCACGGGTGTGAAAGCTCCTTACATCCTCACATTGTTTATAATGTGAGCCACCAGCAGCAAGAGCTATTTGGACCGAGAAAGCGACAATTTCCCCATTAATTTGAGCGAGGATGAAAGATTCGTGGATGTGGAAAGTAAGTGTGAAGCACAACAAAATAAAAAATAAAAATAAAAAGCGACGGCTCAAGGCGGCGGCAGTGAGACCGTTTCAGATGTAATTAGACACATTTAATAGGATAATTTTGGAAGATCCCTTATCTGCTCATTGTTTTAATAGTGTTTTAGTGAGATTGTAAAGTCATACCTGAAAGTCAGATGGCTGCGGTGAACGCCAGTGTTTCTCAGAGAAGCCAAGATCACAGCTGCCTTTTTAAGCTGCAGGAGGAAGTCGCATAATCCGCTGAAGTCTCCGGTAAGAGCCGACTTAATATCACAAATTTCCCATCCAAAAAATTGCTGCTTGACGTAGAGAAACATGTTCGCTTGACCGCTCCGTGTTAAAGCTTCACAACAAACAAAGAAACACAGGCTGTGTTTCGGTGCTAAAAGCAGCTGCAATCCACCGCTTTCCACCAACAGCATTGTTCTTTATAGTCTCTATTATTAATTGAACAAATTGCAAAAGATTCAGCTACACAGATGTCCAAATTACTGTGTAATTATGCGATGAAAAGAGAAAACTTTTAGCCGTGTGTGGTGCTGGGCTAATATGTCTCCTCCAACCCGAGACGTCACAAACACCCGTGATCATTCCGCGACATTTTCAACCAGAAACTGTGCTGGAAATGTAAAATTTGTAATTTAGTAAACTAAAAAGGCCCTATTGGCATGTGTTGCAATGTTAATATTTCATCATTGATATATAAACTATCAGACTGTGTGGTGGTAGTAGTGGGTTTCAGTAGGCTTTTAATGATAAGGAAGTTGTGTCCATCAAAGTAACTGATTCTCAACAAAAGTGGAATACATTCTACCTCATATGTTGTCAATGAAATGTCAACATAAAAATACATATTTTACTATTTATGTTTTTTTGAATATAAGGTGAAGCTGAGCTTCCCCTTGCAGTCTTAGAGCAATCACAACTGGCATCCTGCTACTTGTTCATAGGAGAGAAGCAAACTCATAGTTGACTACTTATTATTTATTTACATTTTAGGGGGAGCTGAGTTTCCCCTAAAATGTAAATAGAGCAATCGCCAATGGCCTCCTGCGACTCTTTCAAAGAATAGCTGCCAAGTCGGATTTTCGGAAAACTCACAGGAATTGCTCTCGTCTAACAACATCTTTACTCTAAATTTGTGACGTTATTGTAAGATAATTAAGATTGTCAATGAAATTGTAAAAATAATAAATATTGTGTGACTGTGTTATATATTGTGATGGAAGCATCATTAAAGACAGCCCAATAAATCCCAAACAGCTGCAAAAGCTGACTATGTACCGCCGTAGTTGGCACTGTGCACGGAGTGCAACGGGCTAGTTCATAGCATTAATCGGCCGTAGCCACTTGGAAGGCTCATTGACTCTGACCACAGATATGGCTCTGACAAGTACGAAGACACCCAAAGCTATAAAAGCGGATCCAGAGCAAGTCATACAGGTGATTTATGACTGGTTCTTAAAGGCCTACTGAAATGAGATTTTCTTATTCAAACGGGGATTTCAGCTCCATTCTGTGTTAACTTGATCATTTCGCGATATTGCCATATTTTTGCTGAAAGGATTTAGTAGAGAACATCCACGATAAAGTTCGCAACTTTTGGTGCTGACAAAAAAGCCCTGCCTTTACCGGAAGTCGCCGACGACGACGTCACAAGTGTGGGGGCTCCTCACATATTCACATTGATTTTAATGGGAGCCTCCAACAAAAAGTGCTATTCGGACAGAGAAAACGACAATTTCCCCATTAATTTGAGCGAGGATGAAAGATTCGTGTTTGAGGATATTGATAGCGACGGACTAGGAAAAAAAAAAAAACGCGATTGCATTGGGATTTCGGTGTTTTTAGACACATTTACTAGATTAATTCTGGGAAATCCCTTATCTTTCTATTGTGTTGCTGGTGTTTTAGTGAGTTTAATATTACTTGATAGTAAGAGGAGTGTCTCCACGGGTGTATCGACACCAATGTCTCAGGGAAGTTGACGACAGCTAAGGACGGCACAAGCTCAGCTGATCTCCGGTAAGAAACGACTTTTTACCACAATTTTCTCACCGAAACCTGCTGGTTGACATTCCGTCGTGATCCATAGTAAAGTTTCACCTCCGGGAATTTTAAACAAGGAATCACCGTGTGTTTGTGTGACTAAAGGCTAAAGCTTCCCAACTCCATCTTTCTACTTTGACTTCTCCAATATTATTTGAACAAATTGCAAAAGATTCAGCAACACAGATATCCAAAATACTGTGTAATTATGCCGTTAAAGCAGACGACTTTTAGCTGTGTGTGTGTGTGCAGCGCTCATATTTCCTAAAAACCCGTGACGTCTTGCGTACACGTCATCATTACACGACGTTTTCAAGACGAAACTCCCGGTATATTTGAAATTGCAATTTAGTAAACTAAAAAGGCCGTATTGGCATGTGTTGCAATGTTAATATTACATCGTTGATATATAAACTATCAAACTGCGTGGTGGGTAGTAGTGGGTTTCAGTAGGCCTTTAATAATACAGTGCTGCGGACACATAAAATACATTTGACTGGCATAAAATATGACTTTTTGCTGTTCGGGTATACAGTGTTAGTCATTTGATGAGATAAAAACATGGCCGTCTTACATGTACAATATTTTTCAAAAGAATTAAGGTAAAAGTCCTGCACCCCCGTTTTTAGCTTTCTGAAAATGTTATATAACAATTTAAACAAATATCTTAACAGTTTAGTTGTTTAGTCTTATCAAAAAATAAAATCAAACTGTAAACAGTGTGGACAGTGATTTACAAATATGTGCCTGTAGGGGAATGGTAGGGAGATCTACTGGAGTGTAAACACCAGATGTCGGCAGCTAGGTCATAGAAACACATTATTGCTGAGTTGCACCTGAAGTCAGGTCCTGTTGCTGTCGCCTCGGACTTAAGAAAACAGTGGCCGGACAAGTTGCAGAAAGTCAAGGGAAAGCAGAACAAAAATTTGCTTCATAAAATTGTCCATCATAAAGGAAAAAGTTGTTAGGTTGAACAATTAAAAAACAGAGAAAGGCTGCTGAGTGGGGAGTTTAGCCCTATACCTTCATACATTAGGCCAGGGGTAGGGAACCTAAGGCTCTAGAGCCAGATGTGGCTCTTTTGATGACTGCATCTGGCTCTCAGATAAATCCGAGCTGACACTGCTTAACATGCTAAGTAATGAATAATTACGCTTCCAATCACAGTGTTAAAAGTAACGTTCAAAATATAAAACATTCTCATGCATTTTAATCCATCTATCCGTTTTCTACCGCACCTGTTCAAGAAGTTCCGTTAATAGTAAGAAGTTATTTATTTATTATTGATTAGTGTGGGGCTCGCCCTCCTGGGGGTTCTTCAGACCACCAAGCACCAACATGAGAGTCTGTTTCAGGGTTACAATATTGTTTTATTTCTCAATAAGTCTCTCAGTTGCTTTCCAGCAATTGTCTTTTTCTCTTTCGTTCTCGCTCGCACTCTGGCACCAGCCCCAAACCCGTCCCTCCTCATGGCTGCTGCTTATAACATAGCAACAGGTGATTAGATAACAAGGCCCAAGTGGGCTGACTACGCACCTGTCACTGATTTTGAGGCCAGTCCTGGCACACCCCCCTTCGCTGCAGGCCCGCAGGCCACACCCCCTCCACAGTTAGCTTCAGAATAACAATGTTATTACAGAGAATAACAGACTTCTTATACCCTAGAAATGTTGGTTTTACTTAAAAATGCACATGATTAGTTGTGTTCAGTGTAAAAAAATTATTATTAATAATGGCTCTTAC